>NW_005355584.1:9261925-9298279 GCF_000412655.1 Myotis brandtii
GGAATATATTCTTAGAAGTGGGATCACTGGGTCAAATGGGAGTTCCATTTTTAGGTTTTTGAGGAAACTTCATATTGTTCTCCACAGTGGCTGCACCAGTTTTGCACTGTGTAAAGTGTGTGTGGAGAAAGAGAAAGAGAGAATACCTGAGTTCAGAAATTTATGTGAACATGAACTCAGAAGACATCTTTTTTAGAATTGAGAATGTGTGTTTGGAGAATAAAACGCAGTGCTTTTCAAACTATTTGTAACCAGTGAATACTTTCTTCAATGAAAATTTATGCAGACTCTGAACACATCTAAAATACGAGAATAGAACTCTGGCTATGGAAACCCATCCCCATCTACTTCTTAGTTCTTCTCCTCTTTCACCTGCATCTCACCTGGACCTCAAAGACTCTCCATAGAACCCAGAGCTTCTGGGTGCCTGGCTGAATAGTTCACAGGGAAGCAAACTGACGTTCAGAGAAGCAAAGTCTTGCTCAGGGTCATACACTAACTGGTAGAAAAGCTGGGCCTTTTGCTTTTTAAAAAATGTATTTTTATTGATTTCAGAGAGGAAGGGAGAAGGAGAGGGAGAGGGAGGTAGAAACATCAATGATGAGAGAGAATCATTGATTGGCTGCCTCCTGCACTCCCCACACTGGGGATTGAGCCCACAGCCCGGGCATATGCCCTTACTGAGAATTGACACTAAACCAGAGCCACACCAGCGGGCAAAGCTGGGCCTTTTGAATGACTATCCTGGGATCTTTGAACACACGGTATTAGCATTTTTTTATCACTATTGTCATAAGTGGTTAGGTACATAATTTGAAGTGGACAAACCACCATGAAGAAAACCTCTCTGAGGATGGTGGGAGTTTTAAAAGTCAACAATAGTCAAAGCAGCATCTGTGTTAAGATTCAGGAAACTCTGGGTTTATTATCTTCTCACTCAACACACAGATTTCTCTTTTTGTGAAGACAAACATGACCTTATCCTAAAGTGCTTTTTATTCTTACTTTTTTACATATTAAAAAAAATCTTTATTGTTGAAAGTATTACATATGTCCCCTTTCTCTCCCCATTGACCTCTTCTAACCCACCTCCATCCCCCACCCCAGGCCTTCACCACCCTATTGTCTGTGTCCATGGGTTATGCATATATGCATACAAGTTCTTTGGTTGAGCTCTTCCCACCCTTGCCTTAGACCATCTGTTCCATTCTTCTATGTCTCTGGATCTATTTTGTTCATCAGTTTATTTTGTTCATTCGATTCCACATATGAGTGAGATCATGTGATACTTTATCTTTCTCTGGCTTGCTTATTTCACTTAGCATAATACTCTCCAGGTCCCTCCATGCTGCTCAAAGGGTAAGAGATCCTTCTTTTTTACTGCTGCATTGTATTCCATGATATAAATGTACTACAGCTTTTTTTAACCACTCATCTACTGCTGGGCACAGGCTGTTTCCAGCTTTTAGCTATTATAAATTGTGCTGCTATGAACATAGGGGTGCATGCATTCTCTCTGATTGGTGTTTCGGGTCTCTTAGGATATATTCCTAGAAGTGGGATCACTGGGTCAAATGATAGTTTCATATTTAATTTTTTTTAGTAACCTCCATACTGTTTTCCATAATGGCAGCACTAGTCTGCATTCTCACCAGCAGTGCACTAGGATTCCCTTTTCTCCACATCCTCACTAGCACTTGTCATTTGTCGATTTGTTGGTGGTAGCCCTTCTGACAGGTATGAGGTGATACCTCATTGTCCTTTTAACTTGCATCTCTCTGATGATCAGTGGCTTTGAGCATTTTTTCATATGTCTCTTGGCCATCTGTATGTCTGCTTTGGAGAAGGGTCTATTTAGGTTCTTTGCCCCTTTTTTTATTGGATTGTTTTTCTTCCTTTTTTTTAGTTGTATGAGTTCCTTATATATTTTGGATATTAAACCTTTATCAGGTGTATCATTGCCAAATATGTTCTCCCATACAGTGGGCTCCCTTTCCATTTTGTTGTTGGCTTCTTTTGCTGTGCAGAAGCTTTTTATTTTGATATAGTCCCATTTGTTTATTTTCTCCTTAGTTTCTTTTGCTCTAGGAGATGTATCCATAAACATATTGCTATGAGAGATGTCTGAGATTTTGTTGTCTATGGTTTCTTCTAGGATTTTTATGGTTTTATGACTTACATTTAAGTCTTTTATCCATTTTGAGTTTATTCTTGTATATGTTGTAAGTTGGTGCTCTAGTTTCATTTTTTTTGCATGCACTAAAGTACTTTTTAAACTGAGTCATTTTTTAAAAAGTATTGTTTAAAAATTCATTTTGCATATAATTTTAAAAAGGAGTAGCTTAAGAAGAGGCAAAAAGAAATCTTTCCACTCACTCATTTGAGAAAATGTTCATGAAACCACAGCACCACTTGCAGAGTACGCGCATGAAATAGCACTCAGAAGCAAGAGGGCTCCTGGTGCCCTGAATGTTTCTTGGGAAATCTGTCTCAGTAATCATGACTGTATAGCTCCAGGGTCCAATTCTAGATTGCAAAATATTTCCCCTTTTGGACTTCAACTCAACAATAATTCAACAGCGTGACAACTCAGTAGGAAATGGACCTTGAACAAGGGTGATAGGTATCTTTAGCTTGGCCAGAGCTGCCCAGGAAGCTCGGAGGTGGATTAAGTAATCATATCCTATGGCCTTCCTCTCTCACAAAAGAAACATTTGCCTCGTGCAACCCAAGCATATTTCATGCAAAATGTTGTTCCCATTTTCCCTCTAGGCAGTATATGGTAGTTTTTATCAGTTCTTAATATTTTGTTCTGGTCATAAATAAACCTCCCCTGCTCACTTTATAGGCAAGCTGAGTCACAAACTATTAGAGCAGGAATTGGCCTCAGAGGTCATCAAATCCACTCTGGTTATTTCATAGCAAAGGAGTCAGAGAGAGAGTGGGGAAGTGACTTGCCCAGCCACACAACATGAGCAGAGCTGCTGTCCTGAGATCCAGGGATTTTCTACTTCTCTATGCTACTTCTTTTAAAATAGGCACAACACAGCAAGATGAGGTATTTTCAACATGGTTCACTGGTGTGGTATTTGCAGTCAGATACCAGAAATTTATTGAGCACCTCTAATTTACTGAGTACCTAGGGAAGCCCCTCAATAGGCTTACAGTCTGGAGAGGACGACAGATGGTAGACAAATAATACTAAGTGATTATCACATAGTTGCAAGTGTGCAGACACCTCTGTGAAAAATCAACTTCTATGAGTGTTATCTTCAGGCCTGATAGGAGCTGTGTATGTCCAGGGTGGAATCTAATTGGTGAATCCCATGACTTAACAGTTAGATACATTGACTCTTACCTTTGGTTATCTCCCAAGGGTTGTTTACATTATGTGAGGGTTACCTACATTTGATTCTGCTCCTCTTTGTTTCTTCTGCCTGAGGAGTTTACCTCCAGGAAGACAGACACTTTGGAAGAACTAAAATTTGTACAATCTCATTCTCCCACATGACTGCTTTGACAAATGGAATCCAAAAGTGGATGATTGAATTATCTAGGAGCACTGTGTGTGTGTTCTTTCTCCGGGGCAGGGCATGATGGATACTGGAACCCTGATATACCAGTTCCACCATCCTTAACATTCCTTACATGTATATTGAAACTAAAGCGGTGACTTTAACATTGGACACCACCCTCATTTTGAATACTAAGCCCTCCTCCTCTTCCACCCACCAACATTTTAGCCTGCCGTTCCTGTTGCAACTTTTCCTGCAAATGCAGCCTCTGCAGAATTAGAAATGCCACGGTGAATCTTTCTGGAAAGTGAGTAATCATGCCTCAATTCCTTGTCATTCCAAAAGTATGTAAAGAAAAAACAGTCTAAGGAAATTTCTACACACTGGACTTCACATTGGAGAGTTAATCACAGGACATTTTTCTAAATCAAGAAGGTTTCAACTTGGGGTCTGGGTTAGAGCCGGAGGAGCTCTGAGCTTGATCTAAGCACCTATGTATCTCTTCCTAGCTCACTCTCCATCCTGGGATTCTTCCCTTTTTCCTTCTTTTCCATCGTGTTTCTGAGGTTCCTCTGAACCCCTTCTTCATTTTCCCCTTAGTCCCCAAGTTTGTTCAAATTCTTTTCTTCTTTGGCAATGACTCCCTTCTGGCTTTTCCTGGCTTCCTTTATGGGTGCATCTTCATGGGTGGCCCCATCGCCTCTCCTTCCACTTGCCAGTCTCTTGGTCTACTCCCCCCACCCCACCCTTTAATCATGAGAGTTGTGAAAAGCTGGAACAGGCAGTAGAAGGGGGGGGGGGTGGCAAGTAAAGCTTCTTCTCCCAGCGTTTCCTTCCCCTGGCTGGGTAAGTGCCTCAGGGAGAGGGCGCTGAGTGTGCCTGGCAGAAGATGACATGTCCAAAGCACATTGGACATGTGCTTTGAGTCAGCATTTAGCTTTGGTCAATGCTTTCTCTCAGTTGAGAAACTGGGCCAAGTTTGGCCAAAGGCCCATTCAAAGTCCAGTTCTGGAATATGTGTCTATTCCTCCTCTCCATCTACTTTCCCCAGAGAGTCCAGAAGGCCAGACAAGCTGTTCCCACACCGGGCTCTCATCATTGTGGCTTGACATCACTTTTCCTCTCCAGGAAAAGAACTAGAGTTGACCTTTCCTTTAAGCAGATCCAATATAGATTTAGAATTAGAGAATAACATCTCTTTTTACATGATACAAGTTTTATCATATAAGTGTTTTCAATAGAACACATCTATGTTTCATTGAAAACATGATTCAATCTACAAATGCTTCTAAACTACTTTTAGGAATATATCCATTATGAAAAGTAAGACACACTTTCCAAGCAAGTCATTGTCCAGCTGGGAGAAGATGGAACCAGTCTTGCCCGATCACCTTGCCCTTGTCCTGGCCTTCTACCTCATACTGTCTCTACCTTTTCTTCTTCTTCCCGCACGTCTGAGTTGTGGCTACAAAATGTAACCAACCCACTGGAATGTAGAAAAGTAGGCATTCAATACATATTATTAAAATAACCTGACTTGAATATTATCCTCTAAAGCAATTTTCAACTGGTGTGCCGCAAGAATTTTTAAAACATGCAATACCTGCCTTAGATTGTCAAATAAAAAAATGACAATAGCCAACACAGCAATAACCATCTGCGTGAATGAATCGAAATTATACCTTTTTTTGTCAGATTGGCAAAAAAATATAATTTTTGGTATGCTGCAGAATTTAATAATTCGTTTATGTATGCCATTAGATGAAAAAGGTTGAAAATCGCTGCTCAAAGGTAATCATACTTTAATTTATTGTAATGATGTTGTTACTTGAAACTACATTTTGGAATTTACTTCTCTGAAATGCTTTGGAATTATATCCAGATCCAGTTTATGAGCCAACATTATAGATGCATAGAGAGGCCTTAAAAAGTATCTGATGCACTCTTGATTTTATAAGGGGAGAAACTGAGCCCATAGAATTTGTGCATTTGTTTTTTTCTCCTACATCAAGAAATTATTACTTCAACCCTTTGTAGAATAAACCAAAAAATAATAACACTGTTTATCCAGTAGTCACTTGATTAATATACTCAAATGTCTTTATTAAGCCTGTAGACATTATGAGTTATCATCTATTAAAGATGGACTATGCCAACTCCTATACAGTAGTTATCACAACAAAAACACACAGTAGTGATATTATAGCATGCAATTTATGGAGGAGGCAAATGAACTTTGTAAATTAGAAGTCACTTCCTCATAACCACACAGTGAAGAGGTGGCAGTGGTGACTTGGACCCAGGTCTCGTAGCTTTAAACCCTGTGTGTATTTCACAACTCTATGGTACACTAAAGAAAACTGAAAAGAAGAAAAAAAGGAAGCTGAGAAGCTGTTTGTTTTCATAATGTTAAGAATTGTCAGACATTATTATTATAAAAATTAAAAGAGCTTGCAATTTTAAACAAAGTATTTCCCACAAACCACACATGTACTCACACTTGCACACACACAGTTTGCAATGCTACTAAGTTATAGAATATTAGAAGTAGACAATAAGTGGAAAAGAAACCCTTATCTTTTAAGTGAAGAGATTGAGGTCTAGAGAGAAATCTCAAACTTTGTCCCGAGGCCCATTGGTAAGTAGCAAGTGGTGGGGCCAGGAGTGACTGTCTTCCATGTCAAGCCCAATGCTTTCTCCATCCTGCCCTGTTGAGGCCTCTTGGTCACACCCTCATGCTCCAGGGCAACAACCTGGAGGTGTCTAGACTTCAGGACACCATCTCAACCCAGGCACATTGTGGGCCCTTCTTGATAAAGTGTTCTCATGAAGTGGAAAAGTTTCTCCAAGACAACTCTTTTTACGACACACCCAAATATTGCCTCACTTCTCAAGCTGGTAGTTGCTACATCTAGATCTTCTAGATCTTCCCGTTGACATGATTGGAGCACAAGAGAACTCACTCTGAGTAACTCATTCTCTAAAACTCTAACTACAGACTTTTTTTTATCATACAAAAGAAAAAAGAAGGAGGACACAAAGGGTCCTGAAATATCACCTTTCCAACCACTTTCTTCTATAAATTAGGGCCCTGAATGGAGCAGCTTGCCCAAGTCAAAGCAGTTAGTTCCGGCAGATGCAGAGCCTGAAGGTAACTCTCCACCTTCCAGCTCACTGCTTTCTGCAATGCTACTAAGTCACCTCCCATTCCTCATGTATCTGAAAGGGTCTTTTATTGCCATGAATTCCTCCTGGCTGCTATGAAAAAATCAAGCCGATCCTCCACGAACAAAAAAATGTCTGCCAGGTCAGAGCTTCAGATAAGATTTTAGGGTGTGAGCATAGCAGGAGCAGGTCTAACCTAACGTGGCCACGAGATGAAAGCCACATTTTAGGGACAGGGCCTGCATTATTTTCTGTCACAACTCACATTGTATAAGAAGAGAATTTTGGTTGCTCAGAGAAACACCATATTTCATCCACCAAGGTTTACTAGGGAGTTTCTCTGTCAGCTTAAATCAATAATCTGTCCATTGCTATGTTATTTGTCAAGGCTTGGCTCTGTGGGGAGCCTGAGCTAGTCCCCACAAGAAACGGGAAAGAAGAGAATGAACCTCATGTGCTTCAAGAGGCAGAGAGTGATTTGTTTATGTTGTGCTGTCTCCTCATCCAATGGACAACCAGCGTCCTGAGGGCCAGGACCATGCCCGAGTCAACTGTGTGCCTGTCACCGAGGATGTGTGGATGGTTCACACTACATGTTCACTGAATTAATAAGTAAGTGAATGTCACCTATGATTATAAGTGGAATAGCAACATGAGGAGCTTCAATATAATATTGATGACAAGTGCTATTGGAGGTCAGAAGAAAGAAGTGAACAAAGATCCTTCTTGGAATGTAGAAACTCAACGAGGCCCAGAAAGATGGCTCAAGTTTGGTCCGTATGAGAAGCCAAGATGGCTGTACTCCAGGCAGAGAAAATTAATGGGAGCAAATGACCATAAATGGAAATTAATGGAGTGGCCGAGAAAGCTTGAACATCTCCATCTGGCTGTCCTAGACAGTTCCCTTCAAATCAGTCTGTTCAAAAATGAATGCTTCATTTCCTCCCAAAACACTCCCTGCCCCAATCGGTAACTAGAGTCTAAGCCAGAAATCTAGAGGTCCTTTCTCTTTTCATCCCAACTCATCCGTTATTAAGTTGAGATGTTTCTGCCTTACAAATATTTCTCAGCTCTATTTTCTTCTCCCCTTGTGAACATGTATGGTCCTAGCTCAAAGGGGCAGTGCCTGTTACTTTGTTATACTTCTCTAACTGGTCTCCCTGCCTCTAGACAGGCCCTGTCCAATCATCTGTGCAAACAATTTTCTTACTGAGACCTTTTCTCATTCTAAAATGTTATAAAAATTACTAAACCATAAGAGATAGTGCATTGTAGGAATATATGCTTATATGTTCTTTACATGTATGAGGATATTGTGTGTATATGTATGTATAAATATTATATAGGGGAAAGAGAAAATAAAGATTAAATAAGACAAGGCCAGATAAAAATTTAGGACATAAATGTATGTTGTAAAGTGCTATATTATAGCTACTATATGAAGCACTAGTATATGTTAAAGAAATTTTATTTCTTAGTATTTTGCTCTTTAAATGATGGTTTTGAAAGATTAAACTTGTATTATTTGTATTGTGTAGTATATGGACCAATATTGCCTGTAATAAAAATTTTATGTTAAAAAAAGGCAATATTGGTGAATACACTACACAATACCACATAATGTTTACTAGTTCACATACGAGAACCTCAGGTCTAATCTCATAGTGGCCAATAAAAAGAAGAAACTACTTTGAGTTACCTGGTTTGCAATGTCAATAAGATTTCTAAAAAACTCATGCTCTCTGTGAAGGAGAAGCAAAACATTTTTAGCAATAAGCTATGAGAAGAATGTTTCTCTAGAGTCTCTTAAAGGAGACATTGCAAATTTCATATTAAAAACGTGATCTCTTTTACAAGCTGAGGGCTTAACACCAACATAAAATTTAAAAATTTTAAATGCAAATTTTTAGTGGATTTAAGCAATTTAGACCAAGTTTGCCACTGTACAATGGTCTTTCTTGACCCAGGGCCATGGGGGCAGGGGATCTAGATTATTTGGAGGATTTATGAATGGCAAATGCTTTAGGAAATATAAATATTAATTTGTACAATTAACTTCATGCTAAAAGTTGAGCTTATGCTAAAAAAAAAAATGAGAAAACCATTACTATATTCCATGTAACCTAAGCTATTTTAAAATATTCACAGAAAAAATGACTAGAAAAAAATACACCACCATGTTAATAGTAGACTCTGGGTAGTAGATGTGTATGTAAACTTTTCTTATTGTTATTTATAGTTTTATGTACATTTTAACATAATTACTTTGGCTTCTGTATTGAGAATAGAATGGTAAGAAAACAATTACTATATTCCATGTAACCTAAGCTATTTTAAAATATTCACAGAAAAAATGACTAGAAAAAAATACACCACCATGTTAATAGTAGACTCTGGGTAGTAGATGTGTATGTAAACTTTTCTTATTGTTATTTATAGTTTTATGTACATTTTAACATAATTACTTTGGCTTCTGTATTGAGAATAGAATGGGGTTGGGTAGGAGGTGGGGGCAAGGGCAGAAAGAAAGAAGCTTCCCATTGGCTCCATTTTCAGAGACATGGGAAATAGATATGAAATAAATTAAAAAACAATGGCAACAAAGTGCCATATACTTGTAATCTCAGCTATTTAAAAATATGGATAGAAAAAAATACTAGAAAAAATGTGTTCTAAAAGTTACCTGTGCACGAAGAATTTGTGTGTAACTTTTTTCTTGTGATTGATTATGCTTTGGTACACTTTCCAAAATTTCTACAATGCACGTGTTAGTTTTATCATTTAAAAGAATGAGAAAATCATTTCCCTCAGAAGATGATTCTGAGACTGTTTTAACATAATAGGGGAGAATGATTTATCCAAAACTTACCATGTTACGCTTAAATGAAAAAAAAAAAATCCATTCAGTGATTTCCCATTGCCTATGGCAGTGATCTTCACTGGTGTGCCACAAGAATTTTTGAAACATGCAATTACTGACTATTTAGTCTGGGGCACTGACCTCTTTTCCCTTAGATTGTCAAATTAAAAAATGATAATAGCCAACACAACAATAGCCAGCTGGTGTGAATGCATCAAAATTATATCTATTATTTTGTCAGATCAGCAAAAAAAGTATTTTATGGTGTGCTGCAGCATTTTAGTAATTAGTTTATGTGTGCCATGATATAGAAGTTTTGAAAATCGCTGGCCTATGGAATAACAGACAGGTTCTTTAGCATGAATTAGGAGGCCCTTTATGACCCTTGTCTACTTCTCTGACTCCTCACTTCTCACTTCATCCTTTTGGCAACACCAAGCTCCCGTAGTTTTCCAAATACAGCATGCTCTTCAATGCTTCAAAATGTGGTCTCTTTTACATGCTCTTGTCCTAGAACACCTTCCTGGCCTTTCTTCTTCCTCCTCTGAAAGCACACCTCACTTAGCTAATGCCTTCATGATTCAGCTCCCTGGAAGCCTTCATGATTCAGTCTCCTTCTCTAGGAAGCCTTCTGGGAACCCTCCAGCTAGTGTCTGTGCGTAGCACTTTTGTAGCCCCTATCTTGTTGATTTAAATTCTACCTGCCTGTTTCCCTTCAAGTGAACCATTTGTGTCACTCATCTTTGCTTATCCTAGTATGAGCATTGAGGAATGTCACAGAGGTTGTTCATAACCTTTCTCGCACAGTAGATTAAAGAGAATCACAGGCACCATCCTCCCAGGTTCTCTGCTATTCTCTTTGAAAGAATGGAAATGTTTAATGACCTACTACATTATGCGAGACACCCTAACTTTCAGGGATGGGGTTTCCAGCCTGAGTATCTGAGCTTTCCACTTCACTGGACCCACAGGCCCTATGGGAAGCCCATCTTTTTCTGCATAGGAAGAATCCTGATATTGGAAAATCACTGAACTTCGGTAATGAGGTTTAGGACAGACACTCAAACTCCTGTCAAACTCAATCACCAAAGCTCCATGGGAACTTGGTTGGAAGTTCCTTCTTGAATGCTAAACTTTAATCTTTTGGTAGAGATGAGTGTGGAATACTTCAAAAGCATCTCCTAGAGATTAATTAAGTACCTATCATGACAAATAAGTTAGTACAGGAAGTAAAATAAAAACATAAAAAAAACTGCCTTATTTGGAAGAGTGACAAATGAATGGACAATTACAAGTTGGGATGATGTGTGTAGGTAGTGTTGCCCTCAGTGTTTACTGGACCGTCGAATGGGTACCAACTCAAGCTGAGGGGCAGGGTGTGGGAGGGGGACTTGGAGATTTCCTAGAAGTGAAGGCTGAGTGGAACTCTTTGTTTTTCTCCCCTTTTCTTATGTATTTGTTTGTTTGCTTATTGATTGTTTGTTAATCTTCACCTGAGGATATTTTTCCATTATTGATTGATTGTTAATCTTCACCTGAGGATATTTTTCCATTGCTTTTCAGAGAGAGTGGAAGGGAGGGAGAGAGGTTGAAGGGAGGGAGGAAGGAAGGATGGAAGGAAAGAAGGAGGGAAGGAAGGAAGGGAACTTATGTCAGACTCTGCTGGGTCCCTGCCTATGTATTCTTGGCTTCCACTGTTCCCTTGCACACTAGCAACTCGGCAAACACATGCAACTCTCGGCCTCAGAGCTTTTTTGGCTAAGGGAGTCTGCTGAGCCTGTATGCAGAGCAGGACTGGAAGCGCCTGGGAGCTGTAATAACCCTCAGCCAAAGGCAGAGAAGAGTTGGTGGATCAATATCCCAGCTACATTGCTCTTAGAGAGCTAGAGCTCTGGATGCAAGACTGTCCCCCAGATATTCCCAGCAGGATTGAGCCTCAGCTGTTCACAGTAGTAACTGCCCATCAACACACCCTGTATGGCTTTCCTCCCCGCCCCCTGCTGGTACTCCCTGGGATCACCTCCCAAATCCACTGCTTCCACCCAAATGCCAGTCTCAGGGTTGGCTTTCAGCTGAAGATAAAGCTCGTGCACTCACTCGTCTCATTCTTGGGGTTCAACCAGGGCATGCACCCTTGATAAAATTGTTCCTGAAACGACATAAAAGGTAGATTCTTGTTTGTCAAGAAAACTCATGTAGTTGCAAATACCTTAAAGAGTTGGGACTGTGTGAAACACAAGGTTACTGACATGCTCACATGCAGGGAGGTTCTTCTGGGGACAGTGTTGCTGGCGTGCAGGGCAAGGTGGCCTCTTCCCACCGCTCCGCTGACTTCCACAGCTGGGGAAGACTCTGACAGAGGCTGTCCTAGGGACACGATCGACGTGATGAGGTACCCCAGCTGGTCCTTCCTAATCCAGCTTCACAGCATATAATTTAGACATGACCAACAACGACAGGTCAGATCTGCTCATTCTGATGTCTCCACTAGCCGTCTAAAAACCACTTATAACTGGTATTGGAATCCATTGTATACTTGTGAGTATGGATGTGCATAATGTGTGTCTGTACATGGTGGAAGTCATCTTTATGCATCTAATGATGTGTTAATTAAGCTGATATTCAAATTAGCTTGGCTTCTCAGAGCCCCCAGGAGGTACAGCTTATGGAGTAGCAGATGATGCGGGAAAGACAGTCCACAATTAAAACGTCACATGGGATAAATGCCAAAGCTGAGGTCCCACCCTGGGAGAGTTATGAATTGACTGCACCCCTTCTCATCTCCACCCCCTCAATCATTGCTGATGGGCAGAGGGAAACCATTTTCTGCCATCTGGTTTTTGCAAAAGTCAGGCAGTAAGCTCCCAGGGACAGGGATCTTATCTTGTGTAGTTCAAGAATGAGCACATGGCTGTGTACACTCAACAAGCCCTATTAGTACTGAATGCAATCATAAAAATAGCCCAAATGTGGATATTTGATAACGTCCCTGCAGTCAGCCTTAGTCATCATGTCCGGAGGGCACTGGGTTCCCCAGGCTGGTGCCTGGTGTCTTACAGACAAGCACCTTGGCTGATAAGGCGGCGGGCTATTGTGAAAATCACACAGTAGTTCCCAGGATCCTGGAAAAACAGCAGTTCAATCACAACTTTTTTCCCCTTGGTGTTTGACTTTGGCACTGAGTTCTTTTCAGATGAGAACTATGCCAAACATCTTGTCCAAACCCTTTTACTCGGCAAGTATGCGAACAGCCTCTCTGTAGCATGCCAGGGGCAGGGGGAGGAGGGGCAAGGACGAGTTCTGGTAGAAGACTCGGCTCAGAACCCTTTCTCTGCAGGCAGGAGCCAGCTCCGAGAGGCATCTGGAAGCAGGACGTGGACTGAACAACTTCAAGTACACAGCCAACTGTGGGCCTGCCCAGCTCAAGCAGCACCCAGGACCTCTGCCTCCAGGCCCTCCAGGTCCCCCAGGCCAGACCTCTCTGAGTTTCAGGGTTGGCACTCATTGGTGCTTTCCCCCTCAGGAAAAGCACACTGAGGTTACGTGGAGGTCTCATTGATGGGGGAAGTGCAGCTGAATTCTCCTCCAGGACCAGCTATGATATCACTAGGGCCCAGTAAGAGAAAGCTCATGGGGTGGACAGAGTGTTTGCATATAAATACACAAAAGTGCATGTGATCACGTATATGCGTATTCTCAGAATATCAGGGTGGTCTCCGGGTGGGTATAGCTGTCTGTGTCTGGAGGAAAACCTGATACCTAGGATGTCCTAGGGAAGAAGTTCCCCTCCTGAGCGAGTAAATCCTTTTCCCATGTTCTGAGAAAGGAAGGGAGGCTCCTGCCCCCACATCCTCCCTGGGATAGAGAACAGGGCCCATGGGTGCTGGAGCCCCAGCTCTGTGCTGGGCCTGTATGAGGGCCATGAGAGAAGTGTTCCCCAAGACAAGCCATCCCAGTTCCCAGTCGATTCCCAGGGTTCCAATCCTCCACGCCAATGCTGTCCATCTCCAATGGCAAGAAAATCATCCTTTTTCATTCCCAGAGCAAATTGTTCCTAGGAAAGACCAGAACCTTAGGAGGAAATCACATCATCCGTGAGGGGAGAGCCAGTTCCTTTGTACTATTTTTCAGGGCTGCCTTTGGAGCCAATAATCTGTCATTCCTTGAATAAACAAGCACCTTATCATATCACAAACATTTATTTAACCCTTTTCTCCTGCACTTTTACCAGCAGGGAGAAAGAAAGCGGTTAGCAGGGCAGCCGGAGCCCTGTGGCAGAAATGCCAAATTCCCTGAACATTACACCCAATCTGTAAAGTGTCAGCCGACCCTTCTCTCTGCCTCCATAAAATGCAGGAGCCAGTCACCCAGACTCAGCACCTCTTCCCCGCCTCCCACTTCTATTCCCATCCCCCCACCCATCTCCATTAGGACCCCTCACCCTTTTGCAGACAGGCCCTTAATTCCATCCAAATGGAGTCTGGACTAATTTGTTAGGTTCTTTAGGGGGCTGATGAGGGGAAGGAAGGGGGGCACACAGGCAAAGGAGTATTTACATTTCTCCTTTTCATGAGATTGAAGGACAGAGCTGGTAAGCCCCAGCATTTAAGTGTGTGTGTGTGTGTGTGTGTGTGTGTATGATTTTTTTAAAAAAAAGGCATATTCTTTGGCTCTGACATCACCAGAAAATGGAATGAGCAAAGTATGTAAATTTCTCCAAGCTCCCACAATATCCATTTTCTCTCAGTGGATGGATTTTGTTTTTCTTTTCTGGTGTTGCTCCCACACAATGGGGCCAAATCTTGTACAGGACAAAGAAACATATAAATAGAATGTGCGTGTGGTATGCAAGGGAACTCTAGGAGACCAGAGAGAAAGTGTTTGGAAAGGCGTCTAGGGGCTGCCAGGGAGAAGCATGAGGTCTGGGCCCAAAAGGTTCCACGGGCATATGTCTGCTTGTCCCTAATGTTACAAGTTCAGAAATTTCAAAACTGTTCTTGTTCTTGGGAATACTAAGCAATACGAAGAAACACTGGGATGGGTACAACTCTTAGGGGAGAAATGTGAGGTATCTGTGTGTGAGTGTGAGCAGGACTACGCGTGCTGGCTGTAAGGTGACAATGCACCTAATTAACAGGCGAACATGCTTTGTAGAGCCGGTGGAGGAGGAGGTGTGTTTTCTTTCTTCTTGACCACGAAGGTGCTAAATCACATGCCATGTCTCACACTCTGCATCGTCTCGGCGGCTATCACAGACCAGCTGAAACTTTCATCAAAAAATGTTTTCCTGCATGAAGCATTTGCAATTGTTTTAGTGTCAATCATCCGCCAACCAAACTCCCAGTCTCAAAACTACACGCTCCAGCTCCAGCCAAAAAGACTTTTATCAGCACAAGTTTGAACAAACTAATGTGTGCCGACCCTGAGCGGTTATTTTTGTTTCCAAGTCTGGACATAGAATCACTTGTTCAATTTCCTGCTGGGTTATATCAAGCAGTTTTAACATGTAAATCTCTGATAAGGAAACTGACTAATTTATGTACGTTGCCATCTGAGTGGCTGTCAGTATTGCCTTAATTTTTTTTCTGCTTCTTTTTATTCCTTCTCAGTCATTACAGTCGTGGCCATTACTGGTACTGTTGAGTACATTCTTATTCATTAAATATTTGGAACATGTTCTTACGCTGAAAATGTTTTGAAAACAAACAAACAAACAAAAAAACCTTTGCCTCCCTGAAGTTTGTGTGGGAGTTCTGTTGGCTTGGATGCCTCTGTTTTACAACCTGGGTTCGAAATAAATATCTCTCAGACCCCTTCAAGTATGTCCGTGACAATCAGAAGGCTGTTAATTTTTAAATGAAAAAAAAAAAACAAAACAGTAATAATCTAAGCCGCTTCTGTTTTATGGATATTCCTTAACCATCCTGACCCGACTTCACCTGATAGAGCCTCCCTACCCTTACGTTGAAATCCTACAAGCTGCTTGAGCACCAGTTTTTAAAACCTACTCTGGCTATAACCTGCAGGTAAATCAATCCCTGTGGGCTTTGCCTTCAATAGTTTGATCAAAGAAGCAGATATTTTCCATAATTGTTCATTCCATGCCCAAATACAGACTAGGGGGAATCGACTCAACATAAAGCTGTCATCAAGTGTCTAGTGGTGCTCTCACACCCAGGGGGACACCCAGCCTCAGCAAAGTCCAGGGACGCCCCAGACTCGTGAGCTGGGCACAGTCTTTAGTGACTCACAGTCAAAACCTGCCACCCCATTGGCTGGGAACAGAAATGGACTCCTTCTATTCCAGGCCAGGTAGGGCCCTGTTCCCCCGTCTGGGTGGCTGGTGGAGGTGGGGGTGGCCTGGGGCAGTGTGCAGGGCCAGGAGACCCCAAAAGTGGCTCTTTTTCTGCCTGTCCCTCCACTCCACTCCCCAGCCCAAGCCTCTCCCTGCTGCTTCTACAACTGCTCCTGACCTCTCAGAGCATTTCACTTGAGAGATTTTTTAAGACAAGACAATGTGAGAGTAAATGCAAACCAGCTTCAAAAATGTCCGTTTTTTGTATCCACTGGTAATTCCTTGAAGTCCTCTCCCCGCTCCTTGCATTCCCCTCCCCCACAGTGAACTTTAAATCCTTCATCCACGGAGACTGAAGGCAAAGTATCGGGGTTTTCTTTCCCAGCCAGCCCACTCGCCAGTCTGGCTTTTCTCCTCATTGTTTGGATGCTCTTCTCTATGGCTCCTTGCCAACGTACAGATGTAAACTATTGTCTGATTATGAAAAGAAAACACACATACATACAAAAGCCCACACACTATCAGTGTTAATGGCCGTAGAACTGTCCACGTATAGTCAAGCCTGTGGTCTGGCAAAAATGGGTTACCAGCCTTTACTGCTCCAAGAACTTTTGCTTTCTCCAAATTTTTATTAAAAACAAATCTAGGCAAACACAGAAACTTAAAAAGAACAACAATAAAACAAACAAACAAAAAACAAACAAACAAACAAACAAGAAAGGAGCGCCTCTTCGCGCTTTACTGGGCATCTCTAAGTGCCACCTTCTCCCGTCTAAGTTCACTCTCTTTGGCACCCTTAAGACCTTCTATATAATCTCCCAAGTCTGGTGGCCCATGATCTCATGTTTGGACTCCCTTGCCCTCAGCCAAACAGTTGTAGCCACACTGAGCCCTAGTAATAGCTTGTTGCAGTGGAGGGAGCACTGGGTGCAGAGCCAAGAGCTGGCTTCACTCCCACTTCTATTTACTGGTTGAATGACCCTGGACAAATTTCTGTTCCCTGCCCACTTTCCTTGTCTGCAAACCAAGAGGACTGAGCTAGATACATTCCTTCCATTTTTCCTTAAGAAAATATTTATTTAGCTCCCACTCTGAGCTAGACACTGAGGATGGAACTAGAAACAGGACAAACAAGGTCCCTGCCTCATGGAATGTATGGAACAACAGGAGGAAGAGAAAAGAAAGAAAGTAAAAGAAAACAAAGTCTGAACATCCTTGCAGCCCCAAAAATCTTCAAATGCATTGCTAATGATAACCCAAGGTGTCCTGATATTTTGGCTAAAGTTGTGGTATTCTAGCATGGACTGTGAGGCTTCAGAAAAGAGGGGATAAAGAAGTCTTCCTGCCCTGGCTGGTTTGGCTCAGGGGATGGAGCATTGGCCTGCCGACTGAGGGGTCCCGGGTTCAATTCCGGTCATGGGTACTTGGCAGGCTCGATCCCCAGTAGGGGGCGTGCAGGAGGCAGCCGATTAATGATTCTCATCATTGATGTTTCAATCTCTCTCTCCCTCTCCCTTCCTCTCTGAAATCAATAAAAAATAAAATGAAAACAAAACATTAAAGAAAAATAAAATAAGCCTTTCTTCATGGACACCTGCTGCGCCTCTCCTGGAAGCTGCACCCGGCCTGAGCTGCCTCCAGGTTTGTATCTCTCCCCAAGGTCAGGGTACCTGCAGCCATCATCCCACTTTCCACTTGAACTGGGGGAATTTTCAGAAACAGCAGGCAAGTATGACAAAACACCAGCCTCTAGCTCCACCCTTCAGTGGAACTGTTATTTTTAGTCTCCCTTCTCTTTCCACAGCCATCTACATACCTCTCTGGGTGAGTCATTTATGTCGATAGCCCATGTGACTCTTTGAACATGGGGCTGGCTTGTTTTAACAAACCTATTCACTCGTCTCCATCTCTACCTGCACACTCAGGAGTCTGTGGTGTGAGAAGAGCCATGGGGCTTCGGGTGCTCCACACACACGTACAAAATGACAGCGACCCTCGGAGATGCTGCAGAACAATGCTGCCCATGAGTGAATGAGTCATAGACTTGAGCATATTTTTCCCATATGTTCTTTGCTCCATGTCCATATCCATGGGACTGACACTTGACCCCGGGGTTTGGGGTGCAGGGAAATGGTCTTATTCAATTTGGGACCATTTTACCAAGGCACCAGGCATCCAGGTTACATCATGAAAAATCATACCTTGCAAGGCTGTTAGTCATTTCTATAAGATGCTGAGCTCTCAAAATGATGCATAATGAAACAGAAGTATTTCTAGAAGGTGCTGCATATGAATGATCTATTTCTACCAGAATTTTTGCATTGGCTGTTTTGTCATAAGATGAAATGTTTTTGGTTGTGTATTCAGGCACTATGACAACAAGGACAAAAGCATCGTCATGTGGATCCAGGTCAGTGGTCCTTTCATGTGGCACAAAGAAGGACATAGAGGAACGGTATGAAGATTCCCCTTCATGTTAAGGAAGTATCTCCTTCCTTCATAAATCCATTCAATGGTCACTTATTGGTATTCACAGTGCCATCAAACACCCATTTCCCCTGGGTCCCCATGCCTCAGACCCACGCTGTGCTTGTCGGTTGGTCTGTTTGTTTTATTTCAGGTCCTGCATGATCGCAGGCATTCTTACCACAGCGCATCCTCATGTGATATTCCCTCTGCCTGGACATCTCTGCTCCCCATTTTTCACGTAGCTAATGTTTTTGCTTTTTGGTTTAACGATCTTTTCTCTAAGGAAGCTGTCTAGCCCCTTCAGGTACAGGTGAATTTCCCTGCTCTGTACTATCACACCGTTCTGTATTTTTCCTCTGTTGCACTTATCACAACTGCCTGTAAATGATTATTTATTAAGTTAATTTGCCTAATTTTGATCCTCCCCACCAGATTTTCAAGGAGGTAAGCCTCACTCATTCATTGCCACTGCTCTGACACCCAGCACAATGCCTCAAAAATAGGAGTGTTTTTCTCAATAACTGTGTTAATTTAATAAGTGTCCTTGCTCTTAAAATTCACAGGCTACTAGGGGCTCCAGTGGAAAAGCCACGTGGTACTTTCAGTGTTATATAGACATGGACACCACACTGTAGATGCACAACAGAAGCAGCAAATGATTCTGCCAGGAATTGTGTGAGTGGAGATTCAACAAAAGTAGTAACATTTGAGCTGGGCCTTGAGGTAGGAATGGGAGTTCAGGTAAAAAGAGAGGAGAAAGGAATTCTGAGCAGAACACTTAATACAAAAAAGACTGAGAGGGATGAAAGTATAGAATGATTTCTGGGGAAAACACACCGTCAATTGTGTTAGAACAGAACACAACTGTGGGGGAATGCAGAACATGGTGGAGGACTTGTATTTTCTGATAGAGACTTCCTATTTTATTCAAACAGGAATAAAACTATGAAAAAAATAAGTTAGAGAAAAAGAACTATGTATACAGTTTGTGTTTTAGAACATTCTCTCCAGTGACAGTGAAAGGTAGGTTGGAGTGGGGAGTGGATGAGAACTATTTAGGGGGCCGTTGCTGAGGTCCAAGCGAGAGATGACGAGGCCAGGAGGCTGCAATGATGAGAGGAGACAGACATAAGAGAGATGGTGGGATCACTGTGAGGCAGGCTGTGGAGCACAGTGAGGCAGGCTTGTAGAGGTGGGGAGTGAGGGCGGGGAGTTTACCAGACATGAGTGAGGATCCCAGCAGGGTGCTGAGTCACTGACAATGATGTTGTCCTTTGTAACTATAACAAGAACTTGGGAGGAATAGGGTGGGGACTTGGGAGCAAGATGAGGGACAAACTGGACAAACTGAGTTTGGCATGTCTCTTTCTCACATTGGAAGAGATGTCAAGACCAGTGTTTTTCAACCTTCTTTTCATGATCACCCCTTAAGGAGCCTTTTAAAATACTTTTTCCTAATCACACTGCTCCGATGAAATTTTAATCCCACAGGTATAGTGTATATTTGTTTACATACTGCACATAGATCTATGCTTTGGACATCAAAGCAGCAGCAGTTTTGCCCCCCAAGGACTCATGGGAATACATAGGAGGAGAGAGAGGGAGGGGGACTGGCACTACTCTGCCTGTAGGGAGGAAGGAAGGCTTCACGTAGAGGAGCCTTTGCAATGGCCTTTGGAGACTGGGTTAAAAACAATTTTCTGTTCTTCTTGAGATAGAATCTATATATATAAAAGCCTAATATGCAAATTGTCCCCATGGGAGTTTGATCGGGAGACCAATTGCTCACTATGACATGCGTTGACCACCAGGGGGCAATGCAGAATGAAGGGAGGCTCCTGCTGACAGCTGACAGCTGGGGAAGGGAGGCCCCAGCTGGCAGCTGGAAGGTCTCAATTGGCCCTGATTGCTGGCCAGGCCTATGGACCCTACCCGTGCACAAATTTCATGCACCGGGTCTCTAGTTGACATATAACATTATATAAGTTTAAGGTGTACAGCTCTTGATTTGATATATTTATATATTGCAAAATGATTACCATCATAGTGTTAGCTAACACCTCCATTATACCATAGAATTACCTTTTTGGGCATGTGTGTGTGGTGAGACCATTTAAGATCTACTCAGCAACTTTCAAGTATGTAATATGGTATTATTAAATACTAGATGCCCGTTGCACGAAGATTCGTGCAATAAGCCTTCCTTCCCCTGGCTGCTGGCACCAGTTTTCCTCCAGCACCTGGGACCCAGGCCTTTGGTCCGGCTGCAGCAGCGAGGCTTGGCTTCTCTGGTCTGGCTGAAGTGGAGAAGCCAGGCCTCTTCAGTTTTCAGTCATCTTCAGTTTTCAGTTGTCTTCAGTCTTCAGTAGTCTTCAGTCTTTGCTCTATGCCTGCATATGCAAATTAACCGCCAGCTTTGTTGGGTTAATTTGCATACTCATCCTGATTGGCTGGTGAGCATAGCAGAGTGACACCAATTTGCATGTTTCTCTTTTATTACTGTAGAAAATGATCCCCAGAAATTACTCATCTTATAACTAGAAGTTTGTACCCTTTGATCAACATCTCCCCATTTTCTTCACCCCCTGGTCCCTGGCAATCACCATTCTACTCTCTGTTTCTATGACTTTGGCCTTGTAAAATAAATGAGCTCATACAGTATTTGTCTTTCTCTGTCTGACTTATCTCACTTAGCATAAAGAAGACATCCTACCATTTGTGACAACATGGATGGACCTTGAGGGCATTACATTAAAAACAGTTTTTTTAATTGAAGTAAAATTCATAGGGAGAGATTGGGAGTGGGTGAGAGTGCCAGGAGGGAGGGTCCCCAGGAGGAAGAGAGAGAATGAAGGACAGAGCCCTGGAGGCCACCAGAATCCTCCAAAGGGTTCTCTCATGTGTAAGGGGCCTGGGAGGTAGTCTAAGTGTGCCAGGTAGTGTGGACATGCAGTGGTAAGATACAGAGGGAAAAAAAGAAAACAAATAAAAAACAGTTGGCAAGAGGCTAATGAATTCCCCACAGATAAGATAAGGGTTGAAGTTGTTTCCAAGCTTCTGTTTTTACAATGCTGTAATCCATATTCCTGAGCTCTCCATCTCATGTATTTGTGAATATATCTATAAGATAAATTCCTACAAGTAAAGTTGCTGGGTCAAATAACGTGTGATTTAAAGTCATGATGCATAGAACCAAATGCTCTCCAAGAAGGTCATGGCAAGTTACATCCTCACCAGCAAAGTATGAGAGAGCCCACATCCTTACATGTTGGCCAACACAATGTACTATCAAATGTTTTCATCTTTGCCAATCTGATAGAGTAGTACAGTATCAGATTTTGGTTTAAATTTGCATTTCTCTTTTTATGAAAGAAGTTAAGCATCTTTTCATAGGGTTAGAAGCCAGTTTTAGTTTGTGTTTGGGCAGAATATTTTACAGCTTTTGTCCATTTTATATTTTATTATTATTTCCACAGTGGTTTGTGTATGTTCTCCATACATTAAAGAAAATTTTTCTTTAATCAATAATATGAGCTACACATGTTTTTCTTGTTTGTTGTCTTTAATTCATTTAAAATATGATTGTACAAGACACACTTCTGAAATTTTTTTGTATGGTAAAAATTACCAATATATTATTTTATGGTTTCTCAGTTTTTTGTTTTATATATAGAAAAGCTTTCACTATGCTGAGTTTATTTTTAAGATATATTCTGTTTTTTCTTCTAGTACATTTCTGTGTTTTTTTCCTTCTAAATTGTGAATCCATCTAGAATTTAATTGTAATAATGTGAAATCCAAGTATATATTTCTTCACAGAGGTTTATATATTTCGGTATCAGTTTTTGAATATGTCAACTGTTCCCTACTGATTTGAACTGCCTGCTTTTGTCATATGCTAAATTCCTATATACTATTTTTTATTTATTTCTGGGCTTTTTATTCTGTTACATAGATCTAACTATTTACATATGTAGCAGTACCATGTGGCATTAATTGATATCACATTAGAATGTATTGTGATATCTGGTAGGGCTAGTCTTACTTATTAATCAGCACACCCTACCCCACCTCTACTCTGTCCACTTTTAAGATCTTCTCTTTGTCTATAATATTGCACAGTTTCTTTGTGATGTGTCTTGATGTGACTTTCTTTTTCGTTTAAGATTTGTCATTATTCTTTCATCAATCTATAGCATTCTTTTTCATCTCATCTTTTGAAATACTTCTACACTTTTGAGAGAGATTTCTTTGAGAAGAGGGACCTTTCCTCTCTATCTTCCATGTCTCTTAACTTCTCTCTCATAGTTTCCATTTCTTTGCTTTTCTGCACTACAATTTTGTACATTTATTTGCACTATCTTCAAGTCTCTAATTCTCTTTTCTGCTGTATCTAATCTGATGCCACACTTATACACTGACTTTTTTTACATTGACTTTTTAATTTGTTACTGTATTTTTTATTCGAAAAGTGCTATTTGCTTTTTTTTCAAACTCACCATGTCCTTTTTATTGTTTCCGATTCCTTACAAATATTTTAAGCTTATTTTTCATTTATTTAAATAAAATTAGCATAGTTGTTTAGACTTTTTCTCTAACCATTCAAGTCTAATCTGATGCCACACCTATACATTGACTTTTTAATTTGTTACTGTATTTTTCATTCAAAAAGTGCTATTTGTTTTTTTTCAAACTCACCATGTCTTTTTTATTGTTTCCAATTCCTTACAAATATTTTAAGCTTATTTTTCACTTATTTAAATAAACTTAGCATAGTTGTTTAGACTTTTTCTCTAACCATTCAAATAGCTGACGTTGTGTGAGTCCCTCCGGCTGTCTGTTTTAGCTGGCACTAACGAATGGTGCCTTGCTTTCTGAGGTTTGATGGTCTTCAAACGAACTGCTCACTGACAGTGACAAATCATTTGTAACAATCCCTGAGGCCCACAATGAAGGTGTCTGCCTCTAGAAATGACTAGAGTTTGCTTCTGCCAGGTGCTTGGGAGCACTAAGGTTTGGTAGTACATCCAACTAAATTCATAGCTTAAAGTTTCTTGGCCCACCATAATGATATGCATTTGGGGTATAAGTATGTGCAAATTCTGGCCAGTGGTTCAAGGGTGAAAATCTATCAGGGACAGGTTTCTTTGTCTTTTTCCTGCTTTGTTTAGTGTTAAGGCAACTCTCCCCATAGTCCCCCAAGGAGGGCAAAAGGGAACAGGTTTACCTCTAGTTCACCTTTGGGAGTCCCAGCTTAATGTGAAGGGAGAGTCTCCTTTATGGCCTCCCCTCTGTGAGACCTCCCTCTCATCAACCTTTCCTGCTATCTTGGGTGAGGACCTTTGGATTCTGTCTTATTCATCCTGAGACTATTAAAACCTTAGTTAACTCAATTTAACCTGATCAACAAGGGTGTTGCAAAACTACTCAGGTGGTAGCTCTTTGTTATCAGTTGTAAAGTGCTTTTAAGAATTTTACTTAATATTTTATCTAATATTTTATGGTTGTCAGTTGAAGGGTTAATTTAAATAACCAAGTCCACTATGACCAGAAATGAAATCTTATAAGCTTTAGAAACAGTTAATTTAGTTTTTTAAAATCTTATATCTTCATTGGCTTTACATTCCATCTATAGATTTATTTTAGAGAGAGTGGAAGTTCTTTTTTTATATAATATTTTAAAAATATATTTGTATTGATTTCAGAGAGGAAGGGAGAGGGAGAGATAGAAGCATCAATGATGAGAGAGAACCACTGATCGGCTGCCTTCTGCAGATCCCACTGGGGATCAAGCTTGCAACGTGGGCATGTGCCTTGACTGGGAATCGAACCATGACCTACTGGTTCGTAGGTTGACACTCAACCACTGAGCCACACTGGCCGGGCAAGAGATAGTGGAAGTTCTTACTTTAAGTCTTCCTGTTTGAGAATATGGTATGCCTTTCCATTTTTTTGAAGTCTTTCGTTTATTTGTTTCTCAATAGCATTTTAAAGTTGCCTTCTATATATTCTATATTTTTTGTTAAATAGTCACTTTTTGTTTAAATTTGTACTTCGATGCTTCCTTTCCTTTTGTATTAGTTTTAATAGAAATATTAAAACTCTAAAATTTCCCCAGAGTCTGCTTTAACTCTATCCTATAGGTTCTGATATACACTTAATTATTTTCATTTTTAAGATAATATTCAAGTATATTCCTGATGGTAGAGTTTTACAGGAAAGGTATTTCACATTTCCAGGTGGAATAACCTCTCCCTTTTCCCCCTAATTTTATTATTAATTTCCAAATAAATTGCTTTGCAATCAGAGAAGCTTTTTTATACTCATTCTAATTTTTGGAACTTATTGAAGTTTTCTTTGTGGCCTGTTATATATGTCAACTTTTTTACTATTTCAAGAGTACCTGGAAAAGTGCATTTCAAGGGATAGAATTTTATGCATATTAATTAAATTTACTTTACCAATTACATTATTTTATGTTGATTGGCACTAAATGCACAATGAAAGGAAACTAAAGTCTCATACATGGGACTTAAATTTTTTTCTCAGGTTTTGTGTATTCAAAATGTTTGTCTTCTGTTTTTGACTTAAAAATGATTTGGCTTGGTTTAAAATTCTTTGGTGATGAATTGTAGATATTGCTCAAATATCTTCTATCACTTCTGAGAGCTGCCATGTAAAAATCTAAGATCAGCCTGAGTTTTGTAAGTCTCTTCACAGGTGATTTCATCTGGCTATCACAAAGCCCAAAGGATTATTTTGTATCATTTTTATAATATGTCTCAATGGTGATCATTATGTTAATTTTTCCTGCAGTAGAGCCCCTTTCAATCTGAATACTCCAGTCTTTTATATTTGTAAAGTAGTAAATTTTTTTAAATTAAAATAGTGATGTTTCCAGGTATATTTTATTTATTATCTGCCCTTCATACGCATCACCTTCCTGCAAGTCCTTTAGAAACCTTGTCCATTTCCACTTAATTTCTATTCACTGTCCTCCTTTCTGCTGCTCCCGCTGTGCTTTTTATTTCTAGAAGGTAATTCTTTGCTAAATTCTGCTGGTTCTTGTTTTATCTCCTGTTGTCTTGCTAAATATTTCCTGAGCTATTGTAGATCTGTTTTGTTTTGGGTTGGTTTGTGTATGTGTGTGTGTGTGTTTTTTATCCTGTTTTGTTCTTTTTAAAAGATGATTGCTTCACTAAGTTGTTTTCTTTTTCTTTTTAAATTTATGACAGTATGTTAGGTCACAAGTTTCATCTGTTTTGTGGCAATATTCTCCTAGTGAGTCTTTGTCAACTGTGATTAGTTTGTTTTTCTTGCTTCTTTCGTTCCTTTTTCATGTGTAGATACTGTGCTGGTTCCTTTTTGTTTAGTCATCTTTAAATGAGGCAGGTCTTTCAGAATCAGCTATTTGCAAGGAATTTATGGGGGGAGAGGGCCAGGGCTATATTCTACCAGGAATGCTCCTTAAATATAAGGTAGTAATGGTGAGAGACAACTTTTAGTTGTTTGCCTGTAGTTTCTCCTCCTGCAAAGACTGGCAGCTGCAGGGCTGCACATAAGGAAATCTCCCTTCTCCCCCTGACTCACCAACACACTGACACATGCACTTTTTAATTGTTACTGAGTATCTGAGTCATCACATTGCTCAGTTTTCTGCAACTGTGATAATAACACTTCCCTTTAGAATAGTGATGCTCCAAAATAAAGACTACAGTTGATCTACAAATGCCACCATCATCACCACTGCCATTGAATTCTGCAGCTTCGACCCCCTTCTTTAATTCAGTTTAAAGACTGGGACATGGAACATAGCAAAGCATGAAGAGGTTTCCAGAACAGGATAACTTCTGTCAAGGGAAGGATTCTGGTGGCAGGGCCTTCAACAGACCTGAACATGTAAACTTTCTATTTGAGACAAGAAGTCACCTATTGTCTTTAAAAACAACACAACAACGCAATTGTATCTTATTTCAATGATGTCACCTGGGAAATAAAAGTCACCAGCCTCTGCTGAAGCTGGAGTTTTTCCGAATTAAAAGGGGGGAACAGGTCAAACAGCGTTTCCAGTGCTCAGCAGGACTGTCAGAAGCCATACACCAAAGGTCACGATGGAAAGAACCAGGTAAGGTTTGTTAAGCTTCTTTCTATCTGTGTACTATGTTTAAATACTTGTGATGGTATATGTTTATTTTTATAAATACATATGTATGTATCTCCTATTTGTTTTACCAGAGAGATTCAGAGGACAGCCCTCCAAATGAGAAGAGTCTTGGGCTTGTTTTCTGAAACAAGAAGCCCCTGGAGAGACCATGGGACATGGTAAATAGTAACTGCATTGTGATAAGGGTGTTATACCTAATTTCTTCTTTTTTAAAAAATTTATACATTGAAATAAATTCCTTTTTATTTTTATCTGTGTAAATATTTTTACTTTATTTTTTATTTTATTGTGATTAGAGCACTTATCATAAAATATGCTCTACTCTCTTAACCAATTTTTAGGTGTACAATATATTATTGTTGACTACTGATACTAATTATCAGGGCAAATGGAACTGCCTTATGACCCAGTGATTCCATTTCTTGGAATTTATCCGAAGAAGCCCGAAACACTAATCCAAAAGAATATATGCACCCCTATGCTCATTGCAGTGTTATTTACAATAGCCAAGATTTGGAAGCAGCCCAAGTGTCCATCAGTAGATGAGTGGATAAGACAGTTATGGTACATTTACGCAATGGAATACTACTCAGTCACAAAAAAGAAGAAAATTTTACCCTTTGCAGCAGCATTGATGGACCTGGACAACATTATGCTAAATTAAATAAGCCAGTCATAGAAAGATAAGTACCATATGATTTCACTCATATGTGCAATCTAATGAACAAACAGAAGAGGCTGTAGGGATCTGTGTTTGAATCCAAGCTTTGGTCCTTGCTCCCTGGATGACTCTGGCATGTTTCTTACCCTCTCTCAGCTTTAAAGACTACATCTGCAAAATGCTGGATAATCATACATGCTGTGCAGAATGGTTACAATGAGTAAATAAGAGGAATGATGTAGTCTTTCTGTGTGACTGGCTTATTTCACTTAGCACAATGTCCTCAAGCTTCATCCATGCTGTTACCTATTACAGAATTGCCTTATTTTAGAGGCTGTACAGCATCCACTTGTATGTATATTCCAAATGTTCTTTATCCATTCATCTGTCAATGGGCATTTAGGTTGTTTCCACATCTTGGCTCTTGTGAATAATGCTGCAATAAACATGGGAGTGCTGATATCTATTTGAGATCCCGATTCCTTTTGAAATTTGAAATCTCTATTTTAAATTTCAATTCTTTTAGGTAAATGCCCAGAAGTTGGATTGCTGGATCATGTGATAGTATGGTTTTTTTTAATTTTTTTGAGGAACCTCCAGACAGTTTTCCATGGTGGTTGTACCAGTTTACATACCCACCAACAATGTGCAAAGTTTCTTCATATTTGTTTTTTGTTTGTTTATTTTAAATAGCCATCCTGACAGGGGTGAAGTGATATTTCATTATGGTTTTGATTTACATTTCCCTCACCAACACTTGTTGTTTGTTGACTTATCTATGATAGTCATTCTGAAAGGTGAAATCTCATTGTAGATTTAATTTGCATTTCTCTAATGATTAGTCATATTGAGCATCTTTTCATATGTCTATTGGTCATCTGTCTGTCCTCTTTGGGGAAGGGTCTATTCAGATCCTTTGCCCATTTTTTAATTGGATTGTTAGTTTTTGGTGTTGAGTTATATGCCATCCTCCCCAGAGGCAGGAGCTGGTGCTCCAGAGCACAGGAGTGTGGGTGGAGCCTCAGATCCTGTGTGAGGCAGCCTGGTCCTTAGAAGTGGCCCAGGTCTCAGGAGGAGACTTGCTCAGGGATCACAGGGTGCTGGGAGCTTTGCACCTTCCTCCTGCAGGCCACAATTTTCCTTCACCCCCAGACAGCTGTTTGAAATACTACAGCTCCAGTCCCCATGACCCTCTTGGAATTCTTCCACCAACCCTGCAGCCTTGCAGTCCCAGTATGGGAAATTGTACTTTAGAGAGATGTTATGAATATTCAGTAACAAGTGATTATAAATCTTTTGGCAAACAGACAGTCCTATGGAAATTTAAATAACCGTATGTTCCCATTTAACTTCATTTATAGCATTTGGATGAAACTAAGACATTTTGACTCTTGTTTAGGATATATATACTATTCAGCATTTGTAAAGAAATCATTAGCCACCTCTTACATAAGACATAAGGGAAGTTCTCTTCCCTTCATTGCTCCAGAGGAATTTTTTGTTTTGGGGTTTAGTTTTTTGTCTGCTCTAAATGCCCTGTAGTTGGCTGGGTCTGTTAAAATATCTTTTAGTTATGTGACTTACTCCAGTCAAAAGACTTTATCAATTCACTATCTCTCCAAGGGCATTTACAGGTCATTAAAAATCTAATTTCTATACAGTTGGCCTTCATCTTGGATGATAGGTAATATTTAACATGATTCCTTTCTACATGTTTCCATTTTGTTATATAACACACCCTCTTCCCACACCCAAATTAGTGTTTGTTTCTCCAAAATGCAATTGTCCACATAGATTTGGGATCTGTTATCTGCATAAATGAAATCCATCTGTGTTTCCAGAAACTTTAATTTTAATAATTTTACAATAATTAATTGTTCTACATTAATCTAGAGAGCCTTTCACTAGAGTTGCCAAAAAGAAATACTATTTAATGACTTTTAGTGTCTTTACTGGGTTCCCACCCCACACTTCTATGGGAAATTCCAAAGAACAGAGACATACAGGAAAGGTGAACAGTCACAGAACAGAATGAAATGAGGTATCTGGTTGCCCATAAGCTAGACAATCAACCCTCCACTTCCCTGAACTTGAGTCCCTTCATGTTCTTCTAAAACTGGAGGCACTTGTTTTTTTCTCTCTCCTCAGTGGAGTATTAGTGAATACTTTCCCCTATTCTGCAATCGTCCTCTCTCATGACGTCTTTGTGGGGGTCTAGTTAGACTAGCATCTTCTGTGGCTTTGTCTCCTCCTTGCTGATACAATCTTCAAAGGCTCTCTTCACTCCGGGCCCAAGGCCCATCCTCTGGCTCTGTCATAGCCCCAAATACAAAGTTTCCAAGGGTTGGAAGTCTAGGGCTCAGAAGTGATTCACCAGACTCTTCTTCTGCAGCTTTAGTAAACTGAGTTAGTACAAAGACATTTTAAAGCAATAAAGTCTTCATTTACACCCTCTAAATATTTGTGGACCCTTATCATGGCCTTTGGTCCAGAAACACACTAACCTAGCTGTGCCCTCTCTCAGAAAATGCAAACGAGCCGTGTTCATGCTGTTTCAGATCTTGGATGACACCCAACCCGGTTCTGACTCCCATGTTATCAGAAACGGAGAGTGTCTTCATCTCCCCCCGGCGCACAGAACAGCTTTTTCTCCTCTTTGTAGGAATTCACAGTGCAGCCTACAAGCAACGAAGATATCAAATGGAGATCAGTGACTAATCCTTTGGTGAGCAGGCTTTTATACTGATAAGATGTCTTCTCTTCCTCTTGTCTCTAAGCTGCATTTTCCTCCCATATTTCTTTTTTGCTCTTATCTTCTGGTAAAATGTGTGAATCTGCTTTGTAGCAAGCTTCACTAGAGCAAACTGAACAGATTTCACTATAAATTCTTCAAGGATAGTGATTAAAACAATAATTCCTCTGAGAGAGAGAAATAATTAGTGGGTATGTGAGTGAATGAATAAATAAGTTAATAAATGGATAAAAATTACAAAAGAGACTCATCAGGAAGTAGAAGATAGTATAAAATTTTTAAAAGGAGGAAAATCTGTTACATTTCCACATTTTACTATTGATGTTGACATATACTAAAAAAGCACAATGACTAAGAAAGGCATGTAGCTGCTGGCTTTGGAAACAAACAGTCCGAAACTTGTATTCTAGCCCCACCCTTTCCCTGCCTCCCAAACCTCCAAACCTTTCTGAGTCTCAGTTCTCTCTCTCTCTCTCTCTCTCTCTCTCTCTCGTATGGGCAGGTCAAATAGCCAAAATATCCACCTTGCTTGATTCACAATATAATAATGTCAAGTGCTTGCCACTGTACCTGGCACAGGGGGTGCTTGACAAATGTAGTTATCTCCAAATGACATCCTAGTACAGTGATGGCGAACCTCTGACTCGCGTGTCAGAGGTGACACGCGAACTCATTTTTTTGGTTGATTTTTCTTTGTTAAATGGCATTTAAATATATAAAATAAATATCAAAAATATAAGTCTTTGTTTTACTACGGTTGCAAATATCAAAAAATTTCTATATGTGACACGGCACCAGAGTTAAATTAGGGTTTTTCAAAATGCTGACACGCCGAGCTCAAAAGGTTTGCCATCACTGTCCTAGTAGGTGTTAAAGTGAAGAAATTTCGTATTTTTGCTAAGTATATGATATGTGTTTCATGGACCTATTCTCTCACAGCTCCTAATTCTCATCTCCTATTTTTTAATCTTTAATTTTTATCTCACTGAAGTAATTCCAGTACCTTTTTTTTTTTTTTTACAGAATTAGTATTCTATGCTCCACATTCCCCAAGGCTGATAAAGGTCATTCCTTTCCTGTGTCTTGACCAGCCTTTGGAGGACAGCTTCAAAGACCGAGATGGTGCAGGGCCCCATCCCCCACAGCACCAAGTCCTCTTCATTCACCACCCTTCCCTGGTTTTCATGACATGACCACACTGGGAGCATGAACCAGAGGAGAGTGCTCCAACAATCAAAGAAACATCTCAACATAAATAACAAGTATATAAGTAAGAAGTAGGAGAAAGGCAAGTGAGCATTTTTCAAATTCTAAAGGGTATCATTTGAATGGTCTCTCTTCCAGAATTTCTTATCTGAAGTTGCAAAAAGATTCTTGGAATCCTTTCTGCCAATAAAACTTGGAAGTTTTGCAAGAATCCCAACAGGGCAGGCATCTTAGATGTGGTGCCGCCATGTTGCCTATAAATGCAGCCCCACCCTGTTAGTCCCATCAAAGCAAAACCATGTAACTGGGATTATCCTGGACACTATCACAACTGACAATTGGGTCAAGAGTACAACAAGGAGCCAGGAGTGAGTGAGTAAGAAAGTAGGAAGTAGCAGGGCAATTCAGCTCAGAAATTTGGGGACTAAGTATTTAATATGATTAAGAAAATAATAAATCCCCCAATGAACAGAGGTTGGCCAGGGAGACCTCAGAATAAAATGCTGTTTTTATTTAGGGTTCAATGGTCTTAGCAGGAATTGGGGATGTCTTGGTGGTGGGAGCCCCAGAGTTGCTGCAAGTAGAGAGAGGGCACTGAGCCCACGATGGAGAAACCATTTATGTGCCAGGCCCCATGGTTAGCTTTATAAGAATTGTCTCATTTAATCCTCACAAAGCCCCATGTGTAAGGTACATTTTACAGAAGGGGAAACTAAATGTAGGGATATCAAGTTACTTGCCAAGTTCATAAAGGATTGGAATTCACACTCCAGCACAGTGTGTCTGAGACCATGCTCTTAACCACTGTGCAATCCAGCCTCCTTAGCAACTCAGAAAGAGAGCTTGTAAGAGTGCCCTTGAATCATAGTTATCTATGCCCTCTCCTAGGCCCGAAATACGACAGTGTTGCTGAAAGTGTGTTTCCTACTTCAGCATGGCAGGTGGAAATGTGGGTCTTCCGAGATGTTTATGGGGAAGAGGAGAGAGACTTGGTGAAGAATGGAATGTGGACTGGTGAGATGTGTATGTGTAGCACACACAGACATGTGTCCACAGGCGCCCACCTTCCTGTCTACAAGAAGTCCCAGGCAAGTTGGCAATGGTCCTGCCTTTGGTACATATGCCTCTTTCCTCTATCAATCTCACCCTGCCCAGTTCCTTGGTTAACTCTAATTTTGTTGCCACACATCCTCATCCATCTTACCCCCCAAATCCTGACCACCCATTTAGAGCATATTGCTTTCCACTACCTGCATAGCTTGTTTCCAGTTGTAATCTGGATCTTCATTTCTCCTTGTTCTTTGAAAGCTGCAGACACAGGGGCTTGGTACTTACTTATTATACCCTATGCTCAACCTTCTGGTTGAAATTGATAGGACTGACATTAAACTACTGTAGAAAAAGAACTTAATGCTGAATATAAAGAGCACTCCTTTTTAAAAAACTTCATTAGTTTTAGTGTCATTCTGACTTCTGGAAACTTCTTCCCACGAAACTCATATATTTTCTGAGCTTAACACTTCAGTCATTGTGATCACTGCACATTTCTACCTCTTCTAACTGGGTTTTTGCAACTCGGAGATCAAGTTTGTTACATAGCAACATTAACAGCTAATAAATTAGGCTCATTCTTGCCACTTTCTTGAGCAGGGCTGGCTGAGCCAAAGCCTTATGGAATTTGGGGGGAACTCATTCTGAGGCTGATCTTCTACTTGGGCTATAGCGGCAGGGTTCCACGCCAGAGCTACGCTGCTCCTGATGAGAGGGTGAATCCGAGGGTCACTATGGTATGGGTTCATAAGCTGTCCTCTGACACCCTTTGCACCAACATGATTCAGACTTTTCAGATTTCAGAGAAGAAATGTGCACATACTGTATAGTATCAACATTTCCCATTGGGGTCTCGGCAGCACCCCTTGATCAAACACGTCAATATTTCTGTAGCTAAATTATGAATATCCACATTTGGTAGGGTAAATAAAAAATAAAAATAGGCTAGTATCAGCTCAGGTTAACTTTGACTGTCAAATGACTTTAATTTTGTTGCCAAAAGAATTAGCAAAACCCTTTTGATTTTTGGTTTTCTTGGATTTGGTATATAAGTAAATTTGAATGGTCTCTCTTCCAGAGATTGGGATTTTAAGAAGAGATGTAGGCCTGTACATGCAAACGGCTGCCATTTATTGAGCATTCTTGTGCTCTCTTGTAAATCCCAACAAGAACCTGCACAGGACGGTCCTGTTCTTAGCTTTGGGTTCTGGATGAAGAAACTTCCAGTGGAGCGTCTAGGAAAATGGCCTGTGGTTGCAGAACTGCGGGAGGATTCAAACCAGGCAGATCTAAACCCATGCACGGCCTGTGCTCTCGCTACTGGGATGTTCTCCCCCTGAGAAAATAACCACGCTCGGCAGATTTTTCCTCAGGAAGACAGCTTTCTGTATCTCACCTGTCAGACAGGCAGCTCCTGGCTCCTCAGCTTTCTCAGCTGCCCTCACTTAGCATGAGCTCTTAGGGCTGGCAGGTCGACGCTGATCCCCCGTTTTTATGAAGGGCCTCTCAGTTTTCTTGCTAAAGATATTTTTAAAATAGTTGAGTGCCCCAGACATTCCTGAAGCGGTCATTTCCTTCCCTTCTCATTTATTAATGGGCTTATTTCTTTCGACTCCCCAGTGCTGCTCTGGGGCACTTGTGGAAGGCCTGTTTATTGCCTTTGGCTGACATTGCCTTTCTCCTTCTCCACCCCAACCTTATCTTCTCCCTGCCAGCAGGGCCAACCTTTGTGCCTTTCTCCTTTGGGCTTCCCTCTCCCACTCTGCGTTTTCCTGGGGGGAGCCTTCCATCTGGGGGTGTTTCTGAGCGATGGTTCCAAAGTCCATTAAATTGCGTACATGCCCCTGACCCCCTCCTTCTGGGAGGACCTGGACAATGGTTGAGGCGAATCACACTTTGGATTGAAAATGTTCAAGTTCATCTTAAATTTTCTTTTGCCTTTTTATTGTTTTTCCAGGGCACAGGCTGAGATGCACTATCTTAGCAGGAAGAGCCTGGGGCTGGGCTCTTGTTGTTTGAGACCCAGTGCGGACGGTGCCACGGGGCAGCTCCTCACTGCTTGTGAGATGGTGGTTGTGGTCAGTCAACACCAAGAGAACCTGCATTGGATCTGGCTTCTGCTCCCCCAACCCTCTCTGAAGGAGTCCCTGGGTTTTAGGCAAGACTGACCAAGAGTGGCGCCAATATGGTCTGTCTCTCAGCTCACTGCTTGCCCTTTGGGTGACCTCACAAATAAACTTTAAATTCTTTTTTAAAAAAACTATATATTTTTATTGATTTCAGAGAGGATGGGAGAGGGAGAGAGAGATAGAAACATCAGTGATGAAAGGGAATCATCGATTGGCTGTCTCTTGTATGACCCACACTGGGGACTGAGCTTGCATCCAGGGCTTGTGCACTGACCAGGAATCAAACCATGCTCAACCACAGAGCCACACCAGCCTGGCTACTGAATTTCTTTTTCCTTCAGGTCCTCACCTGCAAATGGGTGTTATGAGATTACCACCAATTCTGACACCAATTTCAATGTGTGTGCGTATGTTTTACATACCACCAATCCTTACACACCTGCTGGGTGCTCTGCAATTTAACTCAATTCAAGGACTCAATCCTCGAGAATGCCCCCCTCCACAAGTCCAAGTCCAGGTTGTCATCCGTGCTTCTGACTGACAGGGTACAGATGACCCCCCTCCTTGGCTTCAACTAATTTGTTAGAGTGGCTCACAGAACTCAGAGAAACATTGACTTATGTGTACCAGTTTATTATAAAAGCATATAACTCAGAAACAGCCAGATGGAAGAGATGCATAAGACAGGGTATGTGGAAAGGGCACGGGCTTACATACCCTGCAAGCAAACCACCATCCCTGAATCTCTGCTTGTTCACTGACGCAGAAGTTCTCTGAACCCCATTTTGTTTTGTTTTGTTTTGTTTTGTTTTTATGGAGGCTTTACTACATAGGCATGCTTGATTAAGTCATTGGCCACTGGTGACTGAACTCAATTTCCAACCTCTCTCCCCTCCTCTAGAACAAGGGTGGTGGCACTAAAATTTCCAACCCTCTAATCACATGGTTGTTTCCTCTGGTGACCAAAACCTCATTCTTAGGTGACCTAAGAGGCTTTCCAAAGTCACCTCATATAACAAAGACAACTTTCCTGCTCTCATCACTTAGGAAATCCCAAGTGTTTTAGATCTGTGTCAGGAATGTAGGTAAAGACAAAATATCTATTTATTATTATAAATTGCAATAGCACAACCACCTAACCCAGTGGCCGGCAAACTCATTAGTCAACAGAGCCAAATATCAACAGTACGACGATTGAAATTTCTTTTGAGAGCCAAATTTTTTAAACTTAAACTATATAGGTAGGTACATTGTTATTAACTTAATTAGGGTACTCCTAAGGCTTAGGAAGAGCCACACTCAAGGGGCCAAAGAGCCGCATGTGGCTCGCGAGCCACAGTTTGCTGACCACGGACCTAACCCATTGAGTTTTTATAAGGGGTAAGATAATTAGATGAGCAAATGTGATCAGTTCTCCAGAGTACCCAACCCTTTTTGTGCTCCCGTGTGAAGTCCTAACACCACCACAATTTACAAATGCTAGTACTAACCTCCCATTAGGTTCTCCCCCATGACTATTAATAGCTGCACTATTGTGTTCATTTCATAGAGTATGAAACTCCATTCATTTCAGGACCAGCAGTCATCCTTTGCTTCCCTCATTGTACAGATAAGGAAAGAGGGTTCCAAAGACTTGCCCCGGGCATGACTAACCTACAGAAGGGCTGGGACTAGAACCCAAGTATGGGGATTCCCATTTGGAGCTCTGTGTTCAACTGCCTGGTCTGCTGGGGGTCCCCGAGATTTTAGCACCCAAAGTTCTGCTTCTCTAAAAGCCCTTCAGACCTGTTGGTCACCCTAAGCCTCTGGTATTTGTGAGCCTTGTTGCTTTATTAATCAAAAGGTATGTTTGCTATCTTCACAGTTTTCTACAGTGGGGAAAAAAACCTTCAGATACCAATCCTGCATATAGGCAATAGTTAAGCCACTAAAACCTAAATATTCATAAAATAAGCATTATCCATTAGCTATGTTGCTTTTTTAATTTTTTTAAAAAAGTATTTATTGTTGAAAGTATTACATATGTCCCCGCCTTAACCGGTTTGGCTCAGTGGATAGAGCATCGGCCTGCGAACTCAAGGGTCCCGG
>NW_005355584.1:9298571-9333879 GCF_000412655.1 Myotis brandtii
ATTTTTGTTTATTTTTTTATACTTACTTTCTATGTCATACTCATTAGATTACTTCAAACCTACAGAATAATCTGTTGCTTGCTGTTCAGAGGAAGGAGATGCACTTTCGAGTTGATGAAAATGAGTTCAATGCTGTTAGTACTTTGTGAGTAGCTTACAATCCATCAGACTTAATCCTCTGTGTTTGAAAAAGTTTGGCCTTCTGGAAAGCATTATAAGGAGCTTTGGTTGCCGAGCACACCAATGGAGTGGAAGTTCTATGCAAACTAAAACATCAAATGATGTGATTAATCCAAATACCTTACCAGTGGCTGTTTTTTTTTGTTTTGTTTTGTTTTTTTTTGGAAGAGAGTAGATAAATCCAAGACTTCACTTGGCCTGACATATGCAGGTACTCAAGAAAAGTGATTATGGCTCCCACAGGTTTAATCTATAACAAAGGTTGGTTTCACATTTGTCACAGGTGGTGGCTATTGAAGTAAATTATATTGACTGAGGCAGAAAATGGCTGCCATCCTCATGGAGCTGTAGTCTAATGGGAAGGAGAAAATTATATAATTACAAATAAGGATGGAATTATGGTTGTGATAAGCGCTAGGAAGCAGAGTGCTGAGTGCTCTGGGAACATTGGATAGGCTACCAAATCTAATCTAAGGAAGTGACATTTAAGCTGAGGATAAGTTAATTAGTCTTAGACTTTGGGGAAATAGCATTCCAGGAGGGGAGACTAGTAGGAGCTAAGGCCCTGGGGTGGGGAAAGGGTTTGGTATATATATTAAGATACTGAAAGAAGACAACTGGGCCACTAAAATGATAGGCACAGGAATAATACTTCAATTCCCACAATTGAAGACAAAGTCTTCGCAAACTCTACAGGCAATCAGGACCTCCTTAGTAGCTCCATCCGTGCCACATCCTGCACTGAGAGCTTCCAGTCAGTTCCAGCAGCATCATACCATCACTATTCCTGAAGGAGGCCATAACATTCAGTCTGCCTCAAGATGTAACTGGGGCTCAGAATGCGGATAAGGCACAGCCAGAGAATTCTCACACAAGGCAGAGTGGGAATTGCAAGTGAGGTCCCTAATCCTAAATTCAAAATCTTTTCCACAGCATCCCTACTACCTCCCATCTTAGGATGAATTTTTCTTTTGAAGTCGGTCACTCTCAGAGCCCTTTTTTTTTTTTTTGCCAACAAGAGTGACTTCTTCCCAGAATCCTCTTCACATTGCCAGTACCTTCAGAGCCTGCTAGCAGTGCTGATCCTTCACTGCCTGAGATGTTGCCCCTCACAGGTGCCAGCTGGACCCCCACATCTGCAGGGGAGTTTGTGAGTGTCTCCAAGGGGAGTCTCAAAAGAAGTTCTTGCATAATCACCATTCTTGGTTCTCTCTCCTGTAGGGTATTTGAAGGCCACCATTCATTTTTCAACAGTAACCATTATAGAAGTTATGATAAACCTGTCTGCTTTGAAAATCACTCACTGCTTCATCCTCTGTGCTTCAGTGTTCATCCTCACCTTGTTGCCATAAATCACCCAACCAGTTATCACACACCATCTTCGGGTAGACCCCTGTCATTCACTATTGCAGGGGTGGCAGGGAAACCCTACAGACACTCGGGCCGAGGTCACTGGGAAAACTGAGTATCAGATTTTATTTTCAAAGAACACAAAAAAAGAACAATCATTTCTTTGATCCAGATGTATCCCTGCAAGGGAACATGGTACATGTTGTCCCTCTGGGAGAGACACATGGGGGCCACAGCAGTCTCCTGGTAGGAAAGGGCTGCCTGCCAAGGTTTCGTAGGAATATGTGTCACTTTGTGGTATCCACATTTTCCTCCCCAATAAAATAATAATTTGGCGGAGTTTAAGATGAAGATAGTAAATCAATACCAGATTGCAAAAAATGTTCTACCAATTCATCAAGCAGTGTCTACGAGCTTGAGAATTGGCCAGGGGAAGAAGCACCCCTGTACTGGAGCATTTTTTATTTGGGAAATCAATAAGGATCCCAACCTTCTTGTCAAGTAATAAAAAGCCACAGACAACAAGATTTGTGTCTAATCTTCAAGGTGGATATGTAGATGCCACAGCAGTGAAAAGAACACTTCTGCAAAACTGTGCCTTTGAAATTGCTCTTTCAGCGATCATTCAATATTGCTGTGCTGGGTCTGAAGGGGCAGAGCCTTGTTAGAATTTCATTATAAACCTTTGGGATGAAGGTCAGAGTGAGTAGCTTATTGTCACTAACACAGTCTTAGTAAACTGTTAGCTAAGAATCATTTCTAAGTTTAGGACCAATTTGTAAGAGAGTTGGATAATTCATGTTGCAGTGACATGAATACCTAGGAGGTTAACTAAGGTAAGTCATTGTAAAGCATTTGGGGAAAAGGCAACAAAAAACTACTGCTGGAAAGGAAATCGATCGGGCCATATCAATACAAGACTATCAGTGGCCACACACAGAAACCTGGCTTGAGCATTGACTGCACCTCAGACCCTGGGATGTCTAGCATGAGGGCACACCCACCCCAAAATGTCTAGCAGAGTCCTACGATGCCAGACTAGAAGAGAAAATTTCTGGGACTAACATTTCTGTAGTTGTTTTCATTTATTTTCTTCATTTTCATTATCTCTCTCTCTCCTCCCTGTACTCTCACCTTCAGAAAAGTTTTAGACGTTCTGGTTTCCTTATAGATTACTTTAAGCATAAGTTTCCCTCTAAAATAATATGTTGAAAGGGAACTTGTAAAGAACTTTAAAGGGCATTCATTTTTTTCATGAATGAAATTTATTTTTGAGCTCTGTGATAAATTCTAAACACTGCCATAAAAATACTGATCCACTGAGTGGTGTGGCCTAAAACTTCTCCGCCAGTGGAGTACGATGATTGAGAATCCTGGCATCAGATGCTCTGGAGTTAAAACCAACACAACCTGGGGTTTGTCTAGCCTACCCACTGCCCTCTGGGCTCAAAATCATTCCTTCTAGCAATTGAGATTTTCCATGTTTTAGTAGCAACTCTATGAAAACAAAAAAAAAATCCCACATGATGGGATTTCTATATTTGACTGTCTTTTTTACTGTTATAATTTTTTTATTGTATGTTATATGTTGGTGTTTTGTTTTTTGTTTTTCTTTTGCCAAGCCCTGAAAACCAGTGTCATCTCAAGAAAATAAAACCCACCATTGAAAACATTTCCATAACTTGGTAGTCTCTTCTACCACCCAAATACCTAGCTTCGCCATACTACTTCTTATATCCCAATCAAGCCTGGCATGGGTTGCCTTTGTTCTGTAGTTCCCTATGCCTAGATCTCTAATCTGCTGCTTTTTATATCCCCCATGTTCAGCTGAATTTCCTCCTCACAGTTGGGAAGAACCTATCTTTTCATGTTGCTTTGATTTGTGTTTTTATATCTACTGGTGAAATGGACATTTTCATTGTCACTTGTAATCTTTCTTCTGTGATAAACTTGTTCATGTCCTTTGTACAATTTACTATTGAAAGTTTGTCCACTGTAATATTTATAATATTTCTTTGTGTAATAAAGATATTGATCCTTCCCCAACTATGAAAGTTGTAGTTATTCTTGAGGGCTTTTTTTGTTGTTGTTAGCCTTTCATTTTTGTTTATAGACTCTTGGAAATGCATTTGTTTTTGTGGTTATTTTTTAAATGTATGGCTTCTGCCTTTGATGTTCTTCTCATTCATTTATATTTTCTTCTAGAATTTTTATGGTTCACTTTTTTACATTGCAATGCTAACTCATCTGGAACTTATTTTGGTATATGATTTGAGAAAGAGATTCAATCTATTTCCTGCCAAATGGATAGCCAAATTTATTGACTGAACTATTCTTTCCCCAGTGATTTATGATGCTAACTTTATTAATAGTTAATATATATGTATGTGTGTATATTTTAAACTCTATTCTATACTATTATTATACTTTATAATTACTTTTAATATTCAGCATTATTGAATATTTGTTCTTCAAATTGTATCTTGTTTTTAAAGATTAACTTTAAATTTAAAACATTTTTTATTGCATCTTGTTTCTAAAGATTGATTTTTTCAAATCCCTCCTGCAATTTAATAAGATTTCAATCTGTTTTTATTGGTATTAAGTTAAATATATGTATTACTTTATCTATTTATCTATCTATACACAAATATAGATTGTATATAATAAATATATATATTGAAGCTTTCTATTTTCATGAACAACATAACGTTTATTCTTCACAGTCAGTAAGTAAAGATTTTTATCACTCTTTTTTAGCTGAATGAACTGAGCCTCAGAAAGTTAAAAAATTACTTCTCCCCTAAGATCACATGGTCAGTATTTTCAGAACCAGAATTCTAACACAAATCATACTGGTGCCAAGGCATATAAGCTTATAAATTATTTTCATATAAATATTGGAAGTTATTTTATTATTTTAGAGAATTACAGACTTCTATATATGACTTAGTCAGAAGCAAACAGATTTGCCATGGCAATTACTATTTTAACGCCATTTAGAAATTTAAGCGAACTTCCAATAAGGAAACTATAGATATCCACTTCTTTCATTTGTTTGTTTTTTCCATTGACCCCCTCCACCCTGCACCCACCCTACACCAATATATTCTGATTCTGCCTTTTGCTGAAATAGGAAGTACTAGAATATTCATTAAAGCTAGTTTTTAACATGAACATGAGACAACTAAAATAAAACAAATGACCACCTAAGGCCATCTGATCTTAGCTTGATGGGTATTTGTTTTGGTAAGGATACCAAAAGACAAAGAAAACACAAGGGATTCTGTTTTTATTTTTCTTATATTAATTTCTGTAATATTTACAAAATATCTTCTTCACATTGTTCCCATTTTATAGATAGTAAAAAGACTCAGAGAAGATTAGTTACTCCTAAAATGTAATGGTGTTGGTAAAAGGAAAACAAATTAAGACTTTTATACCCTTGTCTTCTGATGCAAAGTCAAGAAAAATATCTGTTTCATTAAGAAAATCTTTGGCTGCTCCTGACCACTGAGCAGACTGAGCAAATAAAGTATGTTTCTAAATACATCTTATTTTTTTGTGCTGTTTTAGATTCACAACAAAACTGAACAGAAATTACAAAGTTCCCATGTAACCCTCCCCCCACACACGCACAGCCTCCCCAGTATCAACATCCCACACCAGAGTGGTACATTTGTTATAATCAATGAACCTACATTGACACATCATCACCACTCAAAGTCCCCAGTTTATATTATGGATCATTCTTAGTATTTATTGTACATTCTATATGCTTGGACAAATGGATAATAACATGTATCCAACATTATAGCATCATGCAGGAGAATTTCACTGTTCTAAAAATCCTCTGCGCTCCTCCTATTTATTTCTCCCCATTCCCATCCCCACCCCCAATTCCTGGCAACCACTTATCTTTTTACTATCTCCATAGTTTTGCCGTTTCCAGAATCTTTGTCATAATTGTTGGGACCATACAATATTTTTAAATTGACTTCTTTCACTTAGCAATATACATTTAAATTTCCTCCATATCTTTTCGTGGCTTGAATTCATTTCTATTAGCACTGAATAATGTTCCATTTTCTGGATGTACCGTAGTTTATTTATCTGTTCACTGACTGAAGGACATCTTGATTGCTTCCAAGTTTTGGCAATTATAAATAAAGCTGCTATAAATATCTGTGTGCAGGTTTTTGTGTGGACATAAGTTCTCAATTCATTAGGTAAATACCAAGGAGCATGATTGTTGGAACATCTGGGAAGAGCTTGTTTAGTTGTGTGTGTTTTTCAATTACAGTTGACACTTAATATTATATTAGTTTCAGATATGCAGCATAGGGATTAGACATTTATATTACTTGTGAAGAGATTCCCCCAATAAGTCTGGTACCCACAATTTCTTAGCCCATCCTGCATAGACAGTCTAGCACCTTCCAAGAGGTGCAGGATATGATTTGGGGGCCTCAGCTGAAACTGTGAGTCTACAAGAAAAGTCCCATCTTAATACAGTGTTATATAAACATATAACACTCTTGAGCTCCTATTGGTAGTTCTCCAATATATTATGATTTAAATCATGCTCTTTGACAAAATAAAGTTAGAAAACACTACTCTAATGTTTTGCTTTTAAGTATGACGTTGCTATTGGTTTGAGATACATTTTTAATCATGTTGAGAAAGTATTCTATATGAAATTTATTTAACTTTTTATCAGAAATGGATATTGAATCTTGTTAAATGTCTTTCAACATTTGTTAAGATTAACATAAAGTTTGTATCTTTTGACCTATTGATGTATCAATGATATTTTTAGATTTCCTAACATTGAATCATTTATGGTTTCCTAGAGCACTCTTCTTTTAATATAATGCTAGATTAGATTTACTAGTGTTTTATTTAAGTGTTTTGTATCTGTCTTCATAAGTGAGCATGGTCAAAAAAATGTTGTGCCATCTTTGTCAAATTTTAGTATATGCTAACTTTAAAAAAATACGAAGATTTCCATATTTTATTGAAGTCATAGTCCTCTTTTTTTAAAAAAAAATCTATTAATTATTCAAAAGTAACCAGCACCCAGATCAAGAGACACCAACATCGGGAAGGCGGGGGAGGGTGAGTGGGTGGGAGGTAATCAACCAAAGACGTTGAATGCATAACCCGTGGACACAGAAAATAGGGTGCTGAAGGCCTGGGGCGGGGAGGGTGGAGCAGGAGTGGCCTAAGGGGTCAATGGGGGAACAAGGAGCGCATATGTAATACTTTCAATCATAAAGAATTATTTTTTTAAAAAAGAGAGAGACACCAACATCAGCACTCCAGAATCCCCCCCTCACTTTCCCTTCCACTAACTATGGAAGCCTGAGAGAGTAAGGGTAACTCTCCTTCCAAAGAGAGAGACACGAACATCAGCACTCCAGAATCCCCCTCACTTTCCCTTCCACTAGCTATGGAAGCCTGAGAGAGTAAGGGTAACTCTCCTTCCATCTAAGTCACCACCCTGACTTTCAGTAATCTAGACTAATTTTTTTCTGTTTTTATACCTTATCTAAATGGACTCATAAATATGTTCTTTTTTGTTGGCCTTCTTTAATTTACTATAATGTTTGTGTGATTCAGCCATATTATTGTGTGTGGTTAAGTACAGCTCACTCTCATTGAAATATAAATTTGGTATTGTATGCATATACCAAAGATTGCTTATCCATTCTGCTGTTGATGGGCATCTGGATTATTTTTAGTTTGATGCTGTTACAAATACTACTTCTATAAACAGTCTAGTGCATGTTGTTTGTTGTTGAATGTCACATAGATCTGTTGAGTATGTACTTAGGAGTGAAATTGCTGGGTCATAGGGACTGCATATGTCTTACTGTTCTATAGTTGTTTATGTATTCAGAATGAAATGGAAAAAGATATATCATGCAAACAGCAATCATAATAAAGCAGAGTGCCTATACTAATACCAAACAAAGTAGCCTTTACAGCAAAAATTTTACTAGAGACAAAGAAGAACATTTTATAATGAAAAATATAACAATTAAAAGTATATATAGCCCAGTGGTGTGGCTCAATGATTAAGTGTCAATCTTATGAACCAGGAGGTCTCGGTTTGATTCCAGGTTGGGGAACATGCCTGGGTTACAGGCTCCATCCTCAGGAGGCAGCTGATCAATGATTCCCTCTCATCATTGATGTTTCTATCTCTTTCTTCCTCTCTGAAATATAAAGATATATAGCAACAGAGCCCAAAAATATACTACGCTGCTGTAAAAAGGAAGGAACTTCTACCTGTACAGCATTATGCTAAGCGAAATAAGTCAGTCAGAGAAAGACAACTATTACATGATCTCACTCATTTGTAGAATATAATAAACAACATAAACTGATGAACAAAAATAAATCCAAAGTCAGAGAAGCATTGAACAGACAATCAAACTTCAGAGGGAAGGCAGGAGAGGGGGAGTGGTAAGAGATCAACCAAAGGACTTGTATGCGTGCATTTGAGCATAACCGATAGACACAGACAGTAGGGGGGTGAGGCCATGTGTGTGGGGGGGAGGGGGGAGCGGTGGCCGGGAAGAAGTCAATAGGGGAAAAAGGAGACATATGTAATACTTTAAACAGTAAAGAATTTTAACAAAGAAGCCAGGTTCTCAGTGCCGCTCCTGCTGCTGTGTGGGCTGCTGCTGTGGGGAGGGGGGGTTGAGGGGAGCAATGTGGGGATAAGGACACTTATGTAATACCTTAATCAATTTTAAAAAAAGAAAAAAACTGACAGAAAGGAGAAATAGGCAATTCAAAAGTAATAATTGGAGACTTCTATACCTATTTTTTAATAATAGCTAGAACAACTAGAAATGAGATCAATATGAAATAGAGGACTTTAACATAGAAGTGAATCTATGATGTACGATTAGGCAAAGCCTTCTTATATAAAATACCAAAAGCACAAGTGACAAAAGAAAAACGAAGTAAATTAGATTTTATCAAAATTAAAACTTCTGTGCTTCAATGGAGACCACTGAGAAAGTGAAATGACAACTCAAAGAATGAGAGAAAATACTTGCCAATCATATATCTTTGATAAGAGATTTGTATCTAGATTATATAAAGGATTCTTACAACTCAATAACAAATAGAAAAATTACCCAATTAAAAATTGGGCAATGGATCTGAATGGACAGTTCTTCAAAGAAGGTATACAAATGGCCCAAAGCACACAAAAAGATGATCAACATTATTAGTCATTAGGGAAATACAAATCAAAACCACAATGAAATAACACTTCACACCCACAATGAGATAACAGTTCACACCCACTTAAAAAGGATAGATAATAACAAGTGTTGACAAGAATGTGGAGAAATGGAAACCCTTATATATTGCTAATGGTGATGAAAATGGTGCAGTCACTTGGAAAGCAGTCTGGCAGTTCCTCAGAAGATTAAACATAGAATTACTATATGACCTAGCAATTCCACTCTTACATATACTCCCAAGACAAATGAAAACATATGTGAGCACAAAAACTTGTACACAAAGGTTCATAGCAGTGTTATTCCTAGTAGCAAGACATGGAAAACACAAATTAAACATCAATTATCTATCAATTGATGAATGGCTAAATAAAATGTGGTATATCCATACATTGAAATATTATTCCATTGTAAAAAGGAATGAAGTTCTTACACATGCTACATTGTATCTTGTATCTTACACATGCTACATAATGTTTTCAAGGACAAACCTTGAAAACATTATGTCCAGTGAAAAAAGCCAGTCACAAAGACCACATATTGTATGATTCTATTTATATGCAATGTCCAGATCAGGCAAATTCATAGAGACAGAAAGTAGATTATTATTTGCCTGGGGCTGGGGATGTTTGGGGAGAGGAAGATAGGGAGTGATTGCTAATTGGTACAAGGTCTATCTTAGAGGTAATGAAATATTCTGAAGTCGATTGTAGTAGTGGTTACACAGCACTGAATACACTAAAAACCATTGAATTGTATACTTTAAGTGGGGAATTAGATTACAATATAAGTGAATTATATCTCAATAAAGCTGTTAAAAAGGAGCAATCCTTATCTTAAACCATCCATGCTTACATTTTTTAAAAAGATCATCGTTCTTTAATATGCCCTGTAGTATGCAGGATACACTAAGTGGTTAATAAATGCTAATAAACAGAGTAAAAACTATAGTCAAACTAGACTGTCTGAATAGACAAGGTACTTTCAGATTTCTCCAATACACACAGACTTAGACCATTCCATAGGACTTTGAGCTGATGAAGTACAGACCTTTTCCAAGGTTTAGATGAGAAGAGGAAGCATCCCAAACAACAAGACAACCAAGCTCGAAGTCAGCGCACTCCTATCTGCATGGCTGATAAGGAACTTCTGAGGCAATGAGGCCATTCTCTCTACAAAGTCACAATATTTATTTTAACACCAGTGAATATTGAGTGTGTGTATATATCTATACAGTGATAAAACATTGCTCTAATATGTACACTGGTTCTGAACAAGATCAATTCATCAGGGTAATCATGCAGGCCTATGTATGAGAGAGTTTGTTTATATAGTGGGTTGATAGAGTACTGTGATATAAGCCATTGAGAAGCACTGTCTAATGCTCATAATGCATGATATATATTTCACAATACGGACATTATATAAATAATTAATAGCTCGGACTAGAGATCGCACTGATAGGAATCAGAGAGATAGTATGCAAGAAGTTCTGCTCAAATGCTCTGCTCTTGATGGGTAGCCTAGACATGCACAGCCTGGCCAAGCAGATCACACAGTTGGGGGACATTCTTTTTCAAGCATCGCCTTGCGAAGGCTGATTTTCCTACTCAATAGCTGCTATTCCTGCAGATCCAATTTCAAAGCATTTTATCTGTAAGTTAAGAAAATATGTCTACTATCTATTTGTATGAAAGTCCATAAAGAAAGTGATTGCCTCATAGAACAGCACAGTTAAATGCAATTGTTCAGATAGCCAGCATTTTTCTCAGAAATGTCCTATTCGGAAATAGAGTAAGATTAATTGGCAAAATATTGACTAGTCTATATGTAATTTATCTTTCAACCATTACTCAGTGCTTCCCCACTCACCCTTATCCACCTAGAGAAGAGCACTGTGTTGATATTTAGCTCATGTCCCCAAGGACCTCTGGTTTCCCTGATACATATGTATTAATTCCCATTAACCCCATTTGGAGTACGGAGCAACATGGGTATGAAGAGGCCAGATGGTATATGAATGTTTGTTACGGTATATGAGTAACTCTTCCCATTATCATTCAGCCTTTATTTACTTGATGAATTCACATTGAGTAACTCATTTTTGAGGACTGATTCATTTTCTTCCAGAACTACTGACAAAGACATGAACTCTCTTCTACTCTTTCCTAGAGCTAGAAGTTACAATAGCTGTAAAAGTCGGGGGGGGGGGGGGGGCGGGGGGCTTAACTCCCTAGAGGAATGTAGACATTTGCAGACAGAAATTACACTGGAGGAGCATTTGTGGAAGTACAGTTGCTACTGGCAGTGAGTTTCTCTCTCTTAGGGAGGCTAGGCCTGTGAATCACGTCTGCTCCCTGTCCGTCAACACCTGGGCATTCCCCCACCCACCCCCACCAAATAGGTATTTATAAATCTCTCTCTGAAGTCCTGTGATTTTCTGGTAGAACCGATTCACTTCTCTCCTCAAGTCTCAACTCTTCAAGAGTAATGAAGAGGCGTCAGCTGATGGTCAACTCTGAGGCTGACCCAGAGGGCTACAGGGACTGCTGCTGACCTTGCCCTATGAGTTTCTTTTTAAAATTATTATTTAAAAATATCTTTTTATTGCTTTTTTTTTAGAGAGAGGAAGGGAGAGGGATAGAGAGAAACATCGATGAGAGAGGAATACCATCAATCGGCTGACTCCTGCATGCCCCCTACTGGGGATCAAGCCGGCAACCCAGGCGTGTGCCCTGATCAGGAATGGAACCAGTAATCTCTTGGTTTCTGGGTTGACACTCAACTGCTGAGCCACACAGGCTGGGTCCTCTGAGTTTCTCTAGGTTGTCAGGAACCACAGTTCTAACCTGCTAGATTTACAGTGACAACAGAGGTTCTCTATTTGAGACAGAGTCAGAGGCTGTGTCCAAAATTTTAAGGCATGTCCATTCTGAGTGGTGTGCTCTTCAGCAAAATCATGTGTCCCGTTTCTGTGAAGTCTTTGCATCGTCCTTTGAAATGGAAAAAACTCTAGTTTTAAACAATGAGGAAACAACTTTAAAGTATATTTTAAAGTGGTGTTAAGAAGTCAAGAAGAAGGATGTGGCCGTGGGGTCAGATGGCGTGGAGAGCTGAGGGAAAGGAGGGTGGAAAGACTGGGGTTTGTGTGACTGATTTCTCCCACTCGTTAGGTGAGAGAATTAGGGTGAAACTCTGAACAGTGGCTTGGGGTGTGCATCTCAGGTTGAGGATTTTCTAGTCCAGGATAATGGAGAGTGAAGGAAAGGGATTAAAGGTGCTTTTAAAGATGGGTCTTTGTATCTGGCTTGATACAAATCAAGCCAGAGAAGGGAGCATGTGAGTATGTGAGGGCCTGATGAATAATGAAAAAGTCAGGGAGTTAGTGAATTGGCTGCCCATAGATGTAATTAACCTTCACAATAATCGCACAAGGTAACTGGGGTTCAGAGAGAATAAATAACTCACCCAAAATCACATAACTAGCAAGGAGCAGACATCAGATTGAAGCTTGCTTTGCCTAACTCTACATCCACCATTACACACTGTCCATAGTCACTGTAAGTAACTTTGCCTCTGGGTAAAGGGCCCTCTCCAACCACCTATGACTGGAGCCAGAAGGGGAGATCCCAAACTTGCACCAATCAGGGTAGAACTGATCCACTGACTCAGTGTCCCTTTGGGGTGCCCCAATCCTCTCGTGGGCTATGCTCCTCTCATTCAGAGCATCTTTACAGAACATCAGGTTAACAGGATGATTTATAAGGTCCACATTTTATATCAAGCTTTTCTTTAATTTTTCAACATCATGTACTTTCAATAATTTTTAATAATAGTTTCAGATTCTAAACACTAAAAATGGATATATATGCTTTGGGTTTTTCACCACACACTCAAAGTCCCACAATATATTCCAGATTTTAAAATCCAAACAAAGACACTTGAAGAAGTCAAGCCAGAATCACTGTACTTGCATAAATGAATGAATGACCATACATTATCGAGTTATTCGACATCTTCATCTACTAGTATGTGGGTGTTTTCCAGTTAACAATATACAGTGGCTCAGCTACTTAACCAATCTTAGATCATTTCAATGACAATATATTACTTTTCCATTGCTTTGGATATTTAAAGAAAAATTTGCAATAACTTCTTTTTTTATTTTGCAGTTACATAATTTTTAGTCTTTGAAACTCCTTCAAGGCAAAGTGTCAACAGGAGAATCCAGCTTCTCTATGTAGCTGTAATGCATAAGCTGATAAAAATCTCGGACTTAGAACCAAATCGGAAATCCAGTTGGTGTGTGCCTGGTGCAGAGAATGCTTCCATGCAGAATCCTTCTAGTCAGTTCTAGCGACTGCTGTGGGGTCCCATTCCATATTTTAACTGGTTCTATTATAGCTTGCTGGAAGGAAACTAGCCTCCAGGATGAAGAACATGTGGTCTCCTTAGAGGAGACCCCATAACAGGTTGATTCAGGAAGCAACTGCACCTAAATAAATGATGATTAACTAAAGATGTAACATTATTGTCTCTACTCCCAGCCACCCTCTAAAAATGTTCTTGACTTAAAGCCAATACCAGAAAGAGGGAGAGATACAGAAGGAGCTTTCTTGCTGATCCTATCAGCCTGTGGATAGGACGTGTGCTCTGGGGGCCAATGTCGACAGGAACACCAGATTCTCCTTGTTTGTTCTTTATCTTTACTTACTGCACGTTTCTCTGCTGTGAACTCTTTTATTATTCTGAATTGTGCATGAGATAAAAGTTGGTTTCTCAAAGTGCAAAGGCTAAACCTACTGATAAACTTTAGCTGCTACAGGGGATAAACGCCACCCAAATGGCGAAAACAATCATGACCTCACTTCCTGCATGGTGCACTGAAAGCTTCTCCAGAAACTCAGAGAAGCCGGCAGGCGAGGCTCAGGCACCCGCCCGAAGCGGGAGATCCATGAGTCATGCAGGCAGTGCTTTGGCCAGGCCAGTTCTTTAAAGGAAGAACTACATGAAGAGAGTTCTTTTATTCCATCTCCCCTGTCACTGCCTCTGTCTCAGGAGACTTGGTTATCAGCAAGCCTTTGTTGGTACCAGTAAAACTTAACTTGTGGGCTTTTCAAAAAGTCAGGGCCAAACATCAAACAACTTAGACATTCATTTTCTCCCCAGCTAATAGGTGTTTCGGGTATGGTGTAAAAACCTCCATTTGTAGCATAGTTTGGCCAGAAGAGCACACACTTAATTTGTCATACTGAATGGCATTTTCTAAGGTGAAAGTATAGGCTTGGAAGCTTTTGAAGGTCTTGAAAGGAACAATGACATTTATGTGGTTCTTGATGTTCTAATGATCGTGAAACAGATAAAACTGAATTTCAGTGTCCAATTTGGAGGGTAGGGGGACTTTGTATAGCTTTGGGGAAGGGAAACAAATATTGTTGAAGGGATACCATGTGCCAAACACAAGTTGGCCCTAAAAATGCAAAATTAATATGACCTTGACCTCTATGTCTAATCATTCCAAACACTGTGGAAATGACTAAGCCAGAGGAATGTACAGGTCCTAGGGAAGCTCAGAAGAGAGAATTGTGCCTAGCCTTGACCTAGAAAGGGGGGTGAATGAGGGCTTCTCAGCACAGGTACCCTAACTGAATACTAGAGGACAAGCAGGAATTAATGAATCAGGCTGTGGTATGACAGAATAAAAGAAAAATAGGAATTGACATTACAAAGCCTATTGAGACTTGAGACTCTCCTTATTATCTATGCTACCTTCAAGAGAAAATAACTAAGTTTCTAAACTGTTTTCCTTACATACAATGGAGGTGATAATGCCCATCTTATAGCATTGTCACAAATTCTCCTTATTACCTATGCTACCTTCAAGAGAAATAACTAAGTTTCTAAACTGTTTTCCTTACATACAGTGGAGGTGATAATGCCCATCTTATAGCATTGTCACAAAGATAAATGAGACAATATTTCTATTCCAGGGAGAGAGAACAGTATGTGCAAAGGCCTGGGGATGAAAGAGGCTGGTACAATCCTTAGAACTCAAAGTGTCATAAACCTCCCATCCTAAAAAAGATCTGTTTCTACTTTTATCATTTTTAGAGTAGAGAGGTCTTACAATTACTGTGCACATTTCATGTGGCAGAGTTTGCCTCTTCAATGGATGGGATCTCAGTATCAGGGAAATATCTAGTAAATTGTTTTGCCTGAAACAAGGAGGCAGAGAGATAAGAGAAGAGAAGAGGCTACAGAAGTAAGTAGGGATCCATTGGGTTCAGCTGTTTTGGAAGAGCAGCAAGACAGGATAGAGTTTACACGTGCAGAGAAGAAAGACGGGCTGAAGGCTGATGCTCTTGCTGAGGCAGAAGAGCACATGTGGTACAAGTTACTGGAGTAGGAGTGCTGACAGGACCCTGGAGGCAGACAGAAAGTGGGCCATTTGAGTGTGGGATTTCTTATATAGGAAAGTTCTGGGAAATGCAATGAACAAGCATAGCCAAGAAGGCAGATGGCTGAAATGGAGTCCAAGTGAAGGTCATTGGAGTCAAAGAGGTGAAAGAAAGATTGGCTGGAATGTTGGACCAGTCTGTGAGTTGGACTTTGAAATTCTTCAAGGATGACAGGATTCATGGTGAAGGTAAATTCCAAAGTCTTCACACAACTTCTTCTCCTGAATTTTCAACATGGATGGAAGTACCATTGTCTACCCAGTTATCCAAGCTGAGACCCTGGGCTGAATCCTCAAATTCTCTCTCTCCATAATCCCTCCATTTAACCAATAAGTCCACTCACAGGGGCTATATTTACAACAGCTTCAGACCTCTAGCAAAGGAGAGGTCACACAGAGCACTGGTTATGAGCTTGCACCATACAGCCAGGCAGACCTGGGGGAGTCTTGGCTCTTTCTTTTCTAGCTGTATCACTGTGGCCAGTGGCCTGCTCACTAGGCTTCATTATCCTTATTTGTAAGAGAGAATGATAAATGTATCTGCTTCGGATGGTTGTTATAACAAATTATGAGATTATACACACACAATGTAGTGTCTGGCACATAGTAAATGCTCAATAAATGCTAGTTGTTGATGTGTAAGTGTCGGTGGTGCTTTAGAATGCTATGCCATACACGGAAAATTCCAGAATTCTTCTTTGGTTGTAAGAGAGGAAGAATGCTGATCTTGGGTAAAAATGGAAATGTATTAGGACTAGAGTACAGGATGTAATATAGAGATGGTGGGGATTGAAGACTGAATAGGCAGAGGGAAAAATTCACCAAGGGTGAGGACTGATGCTGGTCAAGATGAGAAACTGAATAGGTGAGAAACAGAAAGGTGACCAGCAGTGGCAGTGGGATTGAATTCTTATGCTTCTGGAGAAGGGTTTAGGAATGGGAGGGCTAGCAGACCATCACAGCACAAACAAGCAGAGGAGTTGGAAGGGAGATGGCACCACCAAGATCATTTTCCAGGCTGCCTCCAAGACCAGCTCATGTTGAGGTCCCGGGAAATTTAGAACGCTACACATTGATGCCAGCACCCACAAAGCATCATGGTTCCCAGGGAGACGAATGGGCTCTGCAGACTGAAGTCACGGGGTCTTATTGGTGTCTATAAGCACTCACTTGGTGTTTGACATCCCACATTTCAACTTCATATTGTAAACTACCCCAAATAGTAACATTCCTGAAATTGGAATGTCTCTTTTCTGACCGTTTTCTTTCTGGGGGGAAAAAATGCTCTGTGTTAAACCCATAATCCTATCATCAATGGCACCGTAGATTCAAGGAAACACAAAATGTCATAATAGTACTAGATAGTTAAGTGAAATGTGTTAGTTAAATCTTCTTACTTAACTTTGTGGTATTTGATCTGTATGTTACATACTCCGAGGGATGCCAGGAAAAATGAATATTCTGACCAGCAATACCAACACAGTTAATTACGTAGGGAAAGTCATGTTCAAATCAATTGATTGGAGACTATGCACATTCAGGAAATAGGCTCATTGGAGGTGATAATAGCTAAGACCCCCACTGCCTGGCCAGCCAGAGTGGATGTCTTTCTACTCCCGGCCCAGGACTGCCTTTCCAGTAAGTCCTTGTGAATATCTGCAAATTTAATGCAGCAAAGCTTTTCTCATTCATCCTGAAGCCTTGACAAATGTGCCCCCGTTTACTGGGGCTTCCAAAAGAAAAGGTTAAATGAACTCTGAATGGAATACCAATAGTTCTTCCTTTCAGGGATTTCATTCTCTGAGAGCTTGTGGCAGAAAACAAGCTTCCTTCCACTAGGAGCCCCCATTGGTGTTTGGTGTTCTAATGGCTGGAGACATCCCCCAGGTTTCCTTTATCAATTCATGTGATTGCATATATATTTAATCAGTCTTCACCATGTTCCTGGAAAGGCATTTAGCGGATAGACTCCTCCTCCTGCTCCCGTACATCCATGAAGTCAGTTGGCAGAGCCCTTGATTCAACCACAGGGGCTCGGTAATCCTTTCTCTGCATTCTCTCCTGGGCAAGCTAAGCTTCCCTTCATGCTTTAGCTCATTGTTCTGAGGAGAATTGCTGTCTTCCAAAAATTACCTACATGAAATCACCGACACCCTCTTCATGTATAAGCCAACCAAGCCAAATAGTTGGGGTTTTTTTTTAATTCACAGAGGCTAGCATCACTCAGGAAAAAGAAGGTCCTTGGTAGAACTGAATTAAAACACAATAAATTGTGGCTGACTCTGCAAATGGGATTGTGATGCAGCAGAGAGAGGCAGTGCCCAAAGAGAAGGAAAATCAATTTTCATTAATGATTTTGAATATGCCATTGGCATTGGGTTAATTATTTATTTGCATGAGGGTTTAGATTTATCTCATGGACATGTCAGATTATTTGAAAGGGTTTTAGTGCCTTTGACCTATGCTCAATGAATCTTTTTGACCCATATTTCACTCCACATACAAAAATAATAAGCAGCACATTGCTCCTTTTTTCTAGTTTATTCACTAATTTAATCAACTAATAATTAAAGAGGCTTCCTATTACTACATACTAGGTCCTAGGAATAAATCTGTGAGCAGAACAGTCCCTACTTTCATGGAGCTTACTATTCTAACAGTGGGAAAGACAGGTGACTAACTAATAAAGAATGAATGTGAACCCTTGATATGGTGTAATGAAATGGCACTTTTCCTCTGTGCCACATGTCCCCCAAACCCATAGCTATCTATCTATATAAAATCCTAATATATAAATCAACTGAACCACAGAATGACTGGTTGTCGGGGGCGGGGCTGGAGAGCGGGTGGTGCCAGGCCGCCAGCCAAGGCAGATGTCAGGGGGGTCCCCCGATCGCCCCGCTGGTCACCCCACAGGTCGGCCCTGATCACCGGCCAGGCCTAGGGACCCTATTCTATATATTGGAAATAGTCTCTTAGATTTAAAAATTCAAACCTGGCAAGGCTAAAATCGGCAGTTGGACATCCCCTGAGGGGTCCTGGACTACGAGAGGACACAGGCCGGGCTGAGTGCCCCTCCTTCATGAATTTCATGCACCGGGCCTCTAGTAGTCTAATAATGAGAAAAAATGTCAGATGAATTCTAATCAAGGGACATCTTACAAAATACTTGACCAGTCTGGGCTTATGGCTATGAACAAATGCTCATTTTTCTCTCACACCCATCTGAGATTCAGCATGGGAAATGGGCTTAGCATGGTTGGTTTACTACCCAGGATCCATCCCCTATACCTGGGCATGAGGTTTACTTTCCCCTGTAGTATATGGCAATAGGAGGATGGCCAGTGGGTCCACTAAGAAAGGTGTAGGGACTGAATAATGAATGTTGAATAGGCAACTAACAGTTTCTACTCCATGGTGGGTGAACTGAACATTTCTTAGTTCAAAAGTTTATTCATTATAAATTGGGAGAGGTGCAGAGAACACAAAGTATATTATTGAATCAACTGAACTATGTCTGATGAAGTTTGCTATCCCTATACATTTCTTAGAACTAAAGAAAATGCATTTTGAATAGTCCTGAACATTTGAAAAGAATTTGAAGTTTTCCTAGAAAGACTCAATAGAAACAAGGGAAAACAGGAAATCAAAAAATGGTGTTTAATAATAATAGTGATAATTAATGAACATTTCTTATGTGTCCAATGTTTTTATATATACTTAACATATCTCATATCATTTAATTTTTAAGACACTGTATAATGATGTCTTATTATTATATCTTAACTTTACAAGTAAGGAAATGGAGATTTAGAAAGTTTAAGAGGTTTAAGGCAACGTGCCAATATCAAGCAGACAGTAGAACCAGGATTTGAACCCAGATAGTCTGGCTCCAAAGCCTACATGCCTAGTCTTTGAGCTTCCTACACATCAAGAATCAATCTAGATTTGAAAGTTTAACTTTACAGCAATATTTCTAACCCAGCACCTCCTTTTTGAAAAAACAAAATGGCCTACTATCCTCAGAGAGACTTTGGTTTTAATTACTTATCTTCATATATAAAATCAATATGCAACTTTTTTCCTTTCTCATATATAAAATTGCATCATGAAATTGATTTGCACTTTCAAACTGTCCCCCCTTCCCTGAAATTCTAATATGCGTCCTGAGGGGCATGCTTTTCTGGAGTGTGAATCACTCTGCTAGAGCATTCAGGGAGACACCTACCAATTGAGATTCCAAGGGAACTCTGGTCCTCATGGAGTTCTGGTCCCCATGCCTATCTAATACTACTCAAGTAATCTAGATCATTGCTCAACCTCCCACTTAACTTTAGCTGAATGGTCTGGTCTTGGGTTCAAAGATTTCCTAGAGTTGACTTTTGATAGTGTAAGGGAGAGCAAGCCACTAATCCTCTCATTTGCTAAGTGGAGAAAACACACAATATTTAACATCTTCAAAGGATAGTTGGAGCTAGTTATAAGTTAACTACTATCTAGAAATAGCTTTTCTTTTTCAGAATATCACCCTCAAGGATAGAAAATACATTCTTATTTCCTCCAAGAAGACAGGTGAGACTAAAAGAATACTTTTGCTTGCTTCTTCTCTCTCTTTTTGCATAATTATTTATTGAGGGCAAGGAGCATATTGCTAATAGTCAGCACTTGTATGGAATTACATCATAAATACAACAGATAAGACTACAGTATTACATTGGCCAGTTTCCCCTACTCAGTAGTAGAAGCATCACGTGCACTTGCAGGACTGACTCCTGCCTTGAGTTCGGCAATTTATCTGTGTCCCAGTTAAAGATCATTCAGAATTGCTAAGTGGGGCAATAAATATTAATATCATAGCTGCCTCTCAGCCTGCACAGATAGCAACCTAGCACAGCCCCCTCTAAGCACAAACAGAGATTATGTCATTGCAGTCACACATCAGAGATCAGTGTCACTGTTTATCTCCCCCATAGGCTGTGAATGACTGTCAGCTGTGTGGATCCTATGTGCTAATATGAGAACTTGACCAATTTTTAAAAAATTATTGCAGTATTTCTCTGGTTGGGTAGCTCAGTTGGTTGAAAAGTCATCCCATGCCCTGAAAGGTTGTGGGTTCAATTTCCAGGGCACATACCTAGGTTTCAGGTTCAATCCCCGGTCGGGGCTCACATAGGAGGCAACCTATAGATGTTTCTCTCATACATTAATGCCTCTCTCTCCCTCTCTTTCTCTCTCTCTTTCCCTTTCTCCTCCTTCTCCTCTCTCTAAAATCCATAACACATATCGTTGGGTGAGGATTTAAAAAATATTGTAGTATTAGGAGATCAAGTTTTTGCTTCTGACAATACTGTACTACATATGATTTTATTGTTTCTTCTGTCCCTGTTAGTATTGCTTCCAACACTGCTTGTGGCACATACATGTGTGCAAGTACTATGAAAGTATTAGCTGTTTTTGTCATTGCTTTTGTGGTTCAGCCAAGAACCTGGAAGGCCATGCACGACTATTCATCAAACATCTCTGATGGGGTTTTTTCAGTGGAAGCTAATCCATATTCTCTCTTGGATATTGGCTATCTTGTCAGGAGGCATCCACTAAAATTCTCTCCTCAAATCAGCAATGGTGTAATGGGTGCCTAAAAAGAATTCTATTTATCAAGCTTTGACCACTCATGAGAAAAAATTGCTGTAACATTTCCCCTTTTCCTTCTGAGAAAAGGGAGTCTAGGTGTTTACCTCCTTGGTCTTTCTGTCTAGTTGGCATGGAATCATAGGTCTTTCTGTCTAGTTGGCAGGGAACTCTGCCATTGGCTTTGTGGGAGAGTTCCAGATTTAATGTTTGTCGAACTATCTACACAGAACGAAGACTGCTCAACTCAATTGGACCATTAGTATGATCTTTGAAGGCACCTCACCTGTATAAAAGTCCAGGCTCTTTGATCTGGCCAAATTTGTGCCCCTGGGCAAACTGCTCAACCTCTTCTAGCCTCAGTTTTATCTTCAATTTATCCATAGAAAATGGAGAGCATTACAATTTATGGGAGTGTGGTGACACTTAGGAATAATGTATGTAATGCACATAGGACAGTCACTCGACAAAAGGTAGGTGCTCAATCAATGGTAGATATTATTATAATTTTTATACCATGGAATAATGCTTTTGTTAAGTTTCTAAAAATGCTGCACTCAAAATTATGCATATACATACATTAGCTCTAGTTACAATACAGTATGTACAGGGAAAAATCAAAAGGGAAAATATCAACATGTTTATAATCACTGTTTTTGGATGAACCACTTATACAACAAAAAATTTAAATTTAATTTTAAAATAACTTCAAGGTCATATTAAAATTTTTAAGGACAGATAGATTAATGGAACATAGTTGAAAATCCAGAAATAAGCCCTTACATTTATGGTCAATGGTTGTTGTTTTTTAATATGTTTTTATTGATTTCAGAGAGAAAGAAAGGAGGAGGGAGAAAGAGAAAGAGAAATGTAGACTGGCTGCCTCTTGCACATCCCCAACTGGGGATCGAGCCTATAACTGGGGTATGTGCCCTGACTGGGAATCCAACTGTTCACCTCACGGTACATAGGACGATGCTTAACCAAATGAGCCACACAAGCCAGGGCAAGAGTCATATTAATTGTAATCAACCAAGTGGTACCTAATGACTATGTTCTCCTTATGCCCCTTTTTTCTCCTAACCAGATGTCAGATGGTAAGGATTTTGCATAAGGTATTTTATACTTTTGATTTTAGTATCTTTATATTCATACATTTTTGCCTAAATAAAATATATAGTATTGTTTTATGTGTTTGCCTGAAAAAATGGTATTATCCCATATGTGTCATTCTATAATTGGCTTTTGGCATGCAACACTATGTTTTTGAAATCTTGAGATGCTGCTACAAATGAATGTAATTAATTCCTTTGAACTGCTATGTTTAGTTACATGAACATACCATAATTTACTTCATTATTCTACTTTTGATGGACATTTAGGCTATCCTAATTTTTCACTCTTACAAACAATGCTGCAGTGAGTCCTTGTATGTCTCTCTCCTTTGCACATGGGTGTTTCTTTAGATAAAACACCTAGAATATCTCTCTTTCTCTCTCTCTCTCTCTCTCCACTCCCACATGCTGTGTTTACCCTCATTTGCACTGGCCATCCTGTATGGTGATTGCCTAGCTCTTTTTATTTCCTGTTGGACAGGAAGTTCAGGAGGTAAAAGCTTAAGCACCCAGATCATTACTTTGCACATAATTGCTCCACAATGAATATGTGTTTCATGACTACATTTTAAAAATGTAATAACATTGTGAAAAATTTTAAATACTTTGAAGTTCAATAACAATATGCAGGATAGAGCAAAAGTAAGTTTGCAGTTGTGAGTACATGAAACACAGAGTTTATTCTTGTATTATTATTTCTTTATTATTATATTATTTTCCGTACGAACAACTGTAAACCTACTTTTGCCCCACCGTGTATAGCTACCAAGTGGGTTCTTATCATATCATCACTTATGGTTTAGGGAGTTAGTTATATATGCATTCAATTCAAAAAAGTATGATCCAATAGAGCAAGTTTTTAATGGAGTTTGGTAAAACACCAGAGCTGGGTTACATTTTGAACCAGCTGAGAAGCCACAGGTTTCATCACACTATTATTAATGGCTTTTTTAAAACCATTACTGTGTCACCATTCTGCCCTTTGCAAAATTCATCAAAGGCACAACCTCTGCCTCAAGGCTTTGGATTTTTCATTCCACTGCCCGAAGTCATCCATCTGGGAAGCAAGGCCAGTGCACACCTACCTCATAGGGGTGTTGAAAATTAATTAGGCAATGGTCAGGGCCTTCAATATGAAAGTGGCATGTAAATGCTCATGTTCCACGTCTCTTCTAATTACACCCCAGGTGCGGGCAAGGTTGCTAAGACCCCAGAGCCCCTGGATTTGCCAGGGTTCTGAATGCAGTGCAAAGCTCCTTGACTCAATGTAAAGTATCAATAGGAAGCATTAAGATGTCAGCACCTTCACAGGGATTTTGTTCATTAAAACTGCTGCAAAGGCGTACCCTGAATGAGTAACTGTAGACCAAGCCCTGGTCTAAGCGTTAGAGCAAGCAGGAGCCTCCAGAGAGCACCAGAAGTGCCAGGAACAAGCGGTTGAAATGGTGGGTGAAGTGGCGAGCGGGGCTCGGGAGAACTCTGAATTTGCCCAGCACTCCCGCCCCTCAAGGCTGCACTAGATCAACTTGACACTTCCCGGCTCTAATTTACTTTCTCTTCGTTTTGATTTCGCGGCATTCCCAATTATGCAGCTGCCAGGAAAGGAGGCACTGGAACTGCAATGTTGAAGAGACCAGGCCACTTCTTTTCAGACTAGACATTTCTGCACAAAGAGCCAACGGGTCACATCTTCTGTGGGTCCGGAGATGCTTCCAGGACAACCAGGCATGGTCGTGGGGCAGCTGAACCTTGTGGGCTCTGCTCTTCCGTCCATGGCTACGCAGTTTCTCAGCTGCCTGGGGGATCATCTATAACAGGCCATTTTATTTGGTAAATGTTTTCCTACTTACTGAAGAGTGTTCATTATTAATGACCAGAAAGGGAACTCCTGCCTCCTGTGGCAGAAGTTGATACATTTGCTTTGTATAATTGCCGTGTATAGTTAGCCATGTGGTCGTTCAGCTAAAATAAATTGCCTTCTTCCCATAAGAGTCTCGCCCAGTGTCATGGGAGAGGTAGAGGGAAGTTGGCTGCTGAGATTCATCTCTTAGCTAAGGCGATAGACGAGTCCAGCAACAGAAGGCTGATGGCAAGTATGAGATGAATAGTATTTTTTAATGGCTTCAAAATAGCTCTGTCTGTAAAGGGCATTGCTGAGTGACAACATGAAGTGGGATTTAATTTATCTATTACTGCATTGTCAGACCTTTTGAGAATTGTTTATCTGTTAAGACAAAAACTGATCTCACTTCAAAGGGGGAATTTAGAATGATGCAAATGTAAAAGGCAAGTCATTTGGAAGAGAAGAAGGAGACCCTAGAGGTATTTACAAATAAATGGCGGGTAGTTTTCTAGGGAGGCAGTCTCCTGTAGTTTGGCACTTGAAGAAAGTGATTTCATGTTGAGACTTCATAGCAGAAGTTGAACTCTGAACTCTGAAATGAAATAGGCCCAAGGTCTTGGAAAGAAGATCATGGTAGACAGCACACCCTGGTCTGTCTCCAATTAGTAAGAATTCACGTTCTACTGGTGAGATTAACCCTTCGCCACCCAGCAGATGATCTGGGAAATGCTACTGATGAGCGCATGGGAAAGAAGGATATAAAAGGTAATCAAGGTTAACATTGAGGGAAGAAATAAGCTCAATACCTCTAATTTTTAATTTCTAGAAATATCTAGAAAGAGGCATACTTCCCATAAAAAGCAGGTTTACATGAGTATATTAAGAAGAATGAATAGAAAATATTAGCGTGCCTTACAAATTAGCCGATATATTAACCTGAGATTAAAGGATGAGAATTAAATAAAGGAGAAGTTGAATGAGAACAAATAGTCACAGACCGGTCAGAGAAAGTTAGACCATGGTCACTTATTTTCCTCCTCTGTGCTGCTATTGGAACTGCAATGATGCAGAAAGCTGTTCTTTCTTAGTTTGTATTGCATCCGCCTTTCAAAACATACACAGGTGCTTGTAATTAGTGATGACTTGAAATTTATGCTTGGTGTTTTAATAAAGCATTGTATTTGGATTGGGATCATTTACTCTCTCTCTCACTAAAAACTTAAATAGCCTCATTTGTTTGCCCAAATTATTAAGTTCAATTTTATAGATATTTGCTGATTTTCTGCAATGTTTAAGGCATTTGTATACACTGACCACACTTTACAAGCCCCAAATTGGGTCAAGAGTACTTATTTGTATAATGAGATAAAATATTTGAAATTGAGACTATCTGTAAAATTTTTAATTATAAGCTTGGTGACGGGAGCTGAGGGAAAAAACAGAAACTTCCTCAAGAGTTTGCATCCAAAGGAATTAAATAATTACAAAAATAGCTATAGAGGGTGGTAGACTATGACAGGTGCGCCAAGAAGGCACAAAAAAGTTGTGTGACTGTCTTATACACAGAGTCCCAAGTCCATCACTTAATAATCATCGCAGAGCCTCAGCAAGGCCTGGCCTCCACTCTAAAATGGAGATAATATTGTCCAATGAGTGGATGTGTTGTAAGAACATAACACCTCGGAACAGTGCCTTTCACAGAAGAGCTGTCCCCCAAAATGTTTAAAATGCATGTGGATTCAAAGAAGAAGTGACATTAGAGTTGGGAAAGATAGACCAGGAAAGGATACATTTTTAAAGGTGGGATTTGAGATGTCTGAGGGGTAAGTTTCCCACAGGTATACGATGTGCTGGGAGAAGGAGCTATGTCTGCATAGAGAAGAGTCCATAATGCTTCCCATGTCCCAGCACCACTTAGCGTGTTCTGGGAGCACATACCTACTCATCTGATGAGAGTAATTGGAAACATAAAGAGAAGAGGGCCAAGGACACAGTCTTGGGTGATGCTCACATGTAAGAGGAGGGAGCATACACAGCAAAAAAGAGAGAATATGGTCTGAGAGTTTAGAGAAAAACGAGAAGACAACAGCATCACAGAAGCCAAGAGAGGAAAGAGTGTCAAAAGGGAGCAGTGTTACCCTATGCCTCCATGAGAGGGAGGAGAAGGAAAGCAAGGGAATTCCAAGGGAAGCCCATGATTTTCATGATGAAATGGTCAGTGGTAGTCTTCTGTGGTGATTCTATCACAAAATTACACTCGGTTGCTCTGCCCATGTCTCATACAGAAGTTGTGTCTGTTATGTTATATTCAGAAGGGTTTGGCCCATTCAGGCCATGGTCAAAGCCCTATCCCAGTCTCCTGAATGGGGGTGGGGCATTCAGGTGAGAACAGTGAAAGTCAGCAGGCAAGCAGGAGAGAGCATTCCTAGGTCTCTCTGAGTCTTGCTCTCATGAGTCTAGAACTATGAGGAGTTTAAGGAGGACTTGGAGAAGCTCCTAGAAAGAGGAAAGATGATCTCAGTCACAGCAAACTAGCGGGGGGAGGCGGGGGACCCTCAAGCTAAAATTCTCTAAGGAAGCCTGCTTTGTTGGGTAGATACTAGTAATTTGGTTTCAAGTTATTTATTTATTTTTTTAGCTTTGTTTACCCCAAATCTTCAGCCTTATTTTCTTTAAAGGTTTCTGACTGGCATTAGTTGTGCTGTGGGGAATTACAGAAAGTATTATCTGACTTCATCTGGACTGGGGTGTTGAAGAGGACATAGCATCCATGAGGCCTGTGTCGGGGTGGCACCTGAAGGAAGCAACCCCATTTGGGAGCCAAGGTTTAGGGGAGGTTAGAAGGAGAGATGAAATAAGCAGGGGCAGTGAGTTTAGAGATGAAGAGACTGGCAGCTTCATGGAGTTTTAACTGGCAGATATGCACAGACACTGAGTTAGGGATGAGGAGGCATGCAGGAGTCCTCACTGAGTAAGGCACTTCCCATGTCTCAAGGAGCCTAAGAAAATAGCAAGGTTTAGGGAGCAGCCCTTAGATGCATATTTATAAGAGGAGCAGAATTGTCTGCAGATGAGGGAGATTGAACATGCAAGACAGGGAGGGGGTGCTTGAGGATCTGGGAAAAGTGGGGTCCAGGGCTCAGGGGGGTGGTCACCCCAATAATGTTGGTGGAAATGTAAAATGGTGTAGCTACTGTGGAAAACAGTACTGAGGTTAGTCAAAATATTAAAAATAGAACCACCATATGATCTACTACCTCAATTCCACTTCTGGATATTATCCAAAGAACTGAAATTAGGATCTCAAAGAAATATTTGCTCTCCCATGTTCATTGCAGTAATATTCACAGTAACCAAGAAGTGGAGACAATGTAAATGTTCATCAATGGATAAAGAATGAACATATGTTGTATGTATATATAATGGAATATTATCCAGCCTTAAAAAAGAAGGAAATCCTAAAATATGCAACAACATGAATGAACCTTGAAAACATCCTCATAAGTGAAATAATCAAATCACAGAAGGAAAATACTACATGATTCCACTTATATGAAGTATTAAAATAGCCAAACTTTTCAAAGCAAGGAATAGAATGGTGATTGCTAAGGGAACTGGGGAATTACTAATCAATGGGTATAAAATTTCAGTTATGCAAAGATGAATAAGTTCTAGAGACCTGTTGTACAACATCGTGCATATACATAACAATATTACCATATTTTACACTTAAAATATGAAGGTAGGTCATGTGTTAAGTATTCTTAACACAATAAAAATTTGAAAAGAAAAGCCAAGAGAAAGAAATACCCCCTTCATATGGAGAAAAACTTAAGTGGAACACAAATATAAAGAACTATCTTTTTATTTATCAAGCTTTGGAAAACTATCAAGTGCCTTATTACTACATGTTAATCAAATATCTGTGCTAATGAGATGGAAAAAGGTATCACTGTCACCAACTGTAAGCTGATGGCTTTTCGGATGATACCTAATGAACTAGTATCACTCACACCCACCAAATTCCTTCCCCAAACATCCACATAACAAACTAAGGATGGTTTAGGGAAGTAGCCAACCAGAATAAGGCAGAACTGACGTAACTCTCCAACCATGTATGGCATTATTAGTGCTGGAACCTCGGGGAGCATATTTAAGATGTCTGAGTCCCAGTTTCCCCACCTGGGAGTTGGGAATGACCATATCCACATGTAGGGATGTTGTGAAGCTCTGTGCTCGGCATAGTATATTTATTGTCCAAAAACAGGTACCACCCACTGTTGTTAACAGTCATGCTGGAGGAGTCAAATAGAATTTGCCGTTATGTAATTTCCGTAAAAATAAAGTTGGTGCCACTAAACCCAACTAGCAATAGAAGTTTGCATACAAGTTTTCTTGGGAATAAGTTAATTAACCCAGTGATAAGAATGTTGGTTTGCTTCATTCTCTTTATTCCTAACAGATGTTATTCAGTAAATAAGTAAATACATAAATCTAGAAAGAGAAAAGTCACATGGATATAAAAATCAGCTTTCCTGAAATTGTTTTTCAGGACAGAACAGAATGCAATAACAATACCTGTTCATGATGAATTAAGAAGTCTTAAGTTATCATATTTCTACAAAGAGACCCAGGACTTTGCTGATTCCCTGCCCACCCATGTAAATTAACACCCCTCATCACTCGCATCTCACTTTGTTTCGTTTCATAGTAGTTACCATTACCTGACCTAGACCCTTGCCTTTTTATTACTCATCCGTCTCCCTCAACTGAATGTAAATTCCATAGAAGGAAGAGCTTTGTTTAATTTATCACAAATTTTCAGCACCTAGAAGAATGCCTGGCATGTAACAGACTTTCAGCAAATGTTGTTGAATAAATAAATAAAGGCAAAAAAAGAATCACATAAAATATATATCTAAAGTAGTAATGACATTTAATTAGGTTCATGCTATATTTAATATAACATAGAAATCAAATGTAATCTGACTGTAACCCCAAACTCCAATTATTGTGGCTGTTCAGTAATAACATTACCACAAATATATTAGCCCTGTTAATAATCAACACATTTTTTTAAGTGTACCTTTGGGAATTATGAGAAGGAAATTGATATTTTCCACACACATATGCTGTAATTGTGTGTGTGTGTGTGTGTGTGTGTGTTTAAGAGAAAATATTCAATAAATATGGTTAATAAAATTATTCCAAAATGTTTTTCATTTTTAAAAAATAAAACCTAACTGGGAATTATATTTTTACTATAAGCAAATACTAAATTTTATGTGTTGACTCTTAGAAAGTTGTTCAATTTTTCCTTTACCAAAATCAATTGTTAATTAAGATAGACAAAAACCAGGAAACATTGAAGTTAGCCGTTTAATTTCCTTACTTATTCAGAGCTGCCTGGAGTCATTTCCTGCAGGAATTTCATGTCTTCCCATTGAAGTGTTTCAGCAGCTGGTAAGGAAATCATCAAGTCAGGCCGTGGGTGATACTCCAGGCTCCAATTACAAATCAGGTGTTGTTTTTTAATATTCATGATGGAGCCAGATCAACATTAGAAATAAACCTAAATGCCTTCTAGAATGCTGTTTCTGAATTGCTCAGAAGAAGCTGTTTCTGAATTACTTGGAAGATGCAATTTGCTCTGGTGGAAGAAACTATAGAAAGGAAACCTGACTTCTAGATGTAGCTCAACCACTAATTAGTTGTGTGACCTCAGATTTCACCTCCTGTGCCCTAACAGCCTTGTCTACGTGAAGGTAATAACACTCTGATTTTACCTCACCAAGTTGTTTTGAAGATGAAAGGAATAGTAGCCAAATTCTGGATGTCACTATATTTGTTGATGTGCATGACTCTAAACAAATAAGCTTGAAGAATTCTTAAGGAAAGAGACTTTGCTTATATTTCATTGGATTCAATGCAAATGCTAGGAATGCAGTAGATAACTGATAAATCAGAGAAATCAACATATTTTGCAGTGTTATGAGGAAATTGATTACGGTTCCATACAGGTCTAAAACATACAAGCATTTTTCTCATTCCTAAGTTACCCATTTACTTGGGGAACAGAAGCCAACAAGTTAACCATACTATTTACTTATTTTTTCAAAGACTAGCAAGAGATTTGACCAAACATGTACTATGTCACTGAATTTGGGGTGGAGTGGGGGTGAGGGAAAATAAGGTATATCTTTTTCTTGTCCAAACGCTTTCCTGATTGGATCAGTCAATTGAACAAGAAAGGACACCAGTAATAAATCGTATTTAAGAGTTTACTTCATTTAATTTGGCAATCAGAAGGGATAAAGTGAGTCTGCATATTTCCCAAATTGGATGAAGACATACTGAATTTTGGAGAACTTGAATCAATAAGCTGAAAGAAAAGTTCAAACTCCAATTTCAGAAGAACTTGGTTTCTGCAGGTTAAACTGTGGATTTGTGGATTCTTTCTGCCTCCTCCTGGGTCAGCTTTGCTCTCTGCTGTCCTTGACAGTTTACCCAGAAGCTAATTATTGGGAGAGCCAATGAAGACATTGCTTGGGCAGTTTAATAGAAGAATATAAAACACATACTGTTCAACTCTTTTGAATATATTACACTTATTGAGAAATACAATTAAATTATGCATTTTTACCAGTCAGGTACTTCATTGATTGTGGACATAATCTAAGCTAAGTTCTTTTATATTTTAGCTAGCTATAACTACACCTGTACTTAGTGGTCAAAAAATAGCTACAGGCTTCAGGGTGGAGAGGGTCAAAGGGAAAAGGAGGAATATATGTAATACTTTGAATAATAAAGTTAAATTAATATCTGTCTACATCTATATCTATATCTATCTATATCTATATCTATCTATATGCTTGATTACTGAGTATATGATAACTTGCAGGCATATGGGAATATCAAATTTTGGAGTGTGTCTCCTCTACACTAGTTTTAATTTTACATTCATTTTACTATGCTGAAAAATTAATATAAGTATTGTGTTCAGGTTCTAGAGTCAGACTTTATGGGTTAAAATTCTTTATGAATGGCATGGATTTGAGAATGCTATTGAATTTCTCTGATCCCCTGTCTCCCATCTATAAAATAGTGATAATAATAGCATCTTTCTCAAGGGGTTAATGTGTAATTAAATGAGATAATCTAGATCTAGAAATAGTCTGTAATCATTAGCTAGTAATATTATAATGATTATCATTTAAAACAAAGAACTACCACATGAATTCATAGTATCTTCATTTAAGGCCACATTGATGCCAAGAAGTACATTCCTTGTCATAGGTAAGTGAGAAAAGAAGGTTAGAATTAATACATAAATGATGTATTTGTGCTAAATAAAGTTCAAATTACATGGTGTTTTATTGCATAAATGGTGGTTTCAAAGTGGTTCAAATAGAATGTGTGGGAAAATGGAATGGTCACACAGCAAACCTCAGGGAGGGCAGGTTGAATTGTAAAGAACCCACATTGTGACAGTCAGTGCCATATTCAGTTCTGACCAGCAATTTAGTTTCAGCAAAACAGCATCATCTGTCACATTCAGTTAAAGTTAATTTGAATATGCTGGGTTTATTTGCATTTAATTGTAAATTGTTTTCATTTCATGTTTGTATTAGAGATATAAGCATAAGGAGTTTATGCTTTGTTTTATACTTCTGCACATTTAACTAATACTTTTATTTTTTTAGGCAACAGATTAAAGGTGCACAGATTTTTTTCTTTTAAGAGATCTTTACATTATTCAACTTGGAGAAACACTGATGTTTGGTAGAGTGAGGCTGTAAATAATGTCGAAGGCCATACCTAATTACATGATTTTAATATATTGCAAGTGCCTGCTATACACAGCACATTTGCTAGGAACAAATAATGTGAAAATGCAAAGTATGTGTAGTTAGATAAAATAGAAGTAGTGTGTGTGTGTGTGTGTGTGTGTGTGTGTGTGTGTGTGTGTGTGAGTGTGAGTGTGTGTGAATGTGTGTGAGAGAGAGAGCTCACCTAACAATGTAAGGTGGCACTAAGTATTAAAAGAGAGGCATAGAAAGTATCATAAGAACTCAAAAGTGGGTCCAGTTGCAGATGGCTGAGATGGTTTTGTGGAACACGAGAGTTGAGCTAGGCCTTGAGTACAGATGATAGAAGGCATTCCAGTTTTAAGAAATGTATGTCTAGAAATGAGGAATAGTGTAAGTAAAAGAGGCATTTGTGTTATTTATATACAGCTGTTCACTGCCCAATTTAAAGCAAAATATTAAAATAACAAAACTGCCCTAATACAAGCAAATACACACACACACACACACACACACACACACACACACACACAGTACAAGTTATCCAAGAAAAAAGTCAAGTGCCTCCCACAAATCTGGCCAGAGGTTCATATTTTACAGCAGCTCTGAGGTAGAATCTATGGTGATCTGCCATTCTTGGAAACTTCATGGGATTTCCCTCATTTTCATTAGTGAACACTGCCCCAAACTGGCATTGGAATGATTTAATAGATCTTTTAAGTGGGTTCTCAAATGACAGTGTTTTATAAATTAGGCGGAGGGGTTTTGTCCCTGAAAGGGAATAAGAGACTCTGTCTCAGATTAACATAAAAATAGGTTATATTTTATCTGTGTTTAATGTTTCTCTCCACATATTTTTCTTATACTCTGTGGTACCTACTATTGCTTATCTGCCAGCAACTTCCATAACAAGTTAATGATCAATTAGCAAATAAATATTAGTGGAAACTCATAAAGAGCCAATTACATTTAACTGCTAGGCATGTGTATTTGCATGTCCACATGAATAATTTTATAATATGGTCATATTTCTTGCAATCATTTTTTTCAGCTTATGGCTGGGAATGAAATATACCAGAATTATGTGTTGTTTTGCAATGAGTGCAGTGTTCTCTGTAAAGAGGACCGTGATTTTCAGGAGTTCCTTCACCTAAATTTTGAGAACCAGAGCCTAAGAGATGACTTACCTCAACTTTAAATGGAAAGGTAAGTGTGTAGATTTCAACTTAGTGTCCTAGATGTGTTTATCACGCTGAAAGATTTTGCAACATAAACCATGCCCTCTATCGGGTCATGGAGAAGGAGCTGGCAGAAGACTGCAGTAGCAGAGTGACTGTCCAACCTGGAAGAAGGTCTGCTCATGGAGACAGTTGTCTGACTTATGACAACAACATTTTTTTTCTAAACACAAAGCAACACATACTCAAAACCTAAGTGACGATTTATTTATGTAGTTGTAACAGACACTGTTGGTGCCCACCCCATGCTTTTGAAGTCTATGTTACATGGACTCTTGGGAGGTCCCCAGGATTGTATCCAGTTGCCCACAGAGGTACATTAATGGTGAGGAGGGCCCCCAACCAGCCCTCTTCATTCGGAGCTTTCCTCTCTTCCCAGACTCACTTCTCACTACGCTTCCTGGGATCACCTTCTGAATAGACACTCTGAACACAAATCCTTGTCCCAGGCTCTGCTTTTGAGGAATTCAAGATATTCAAATATCCCACTGATCCTTGGAATCATCCAAGGGAAAATAATTATAATAAATATGCATTTGTTAAAATAGTACCAGGCATCGTTATAGGGTGCTTACCATGTGCCAGGCATTGCACTGAAAGTTCTACTTACAGTGTCTTATTTAATTATCACAATAACCATGTGAATTGTGCATTATTCATATTATTTTAAAGATAATGAAACTAAAGCTTCAGAGGCTTAGATCACGTGCTGAAGGTCACTAGTAAATGACAGGTCTGGCTGGGATTCAAATCCAAATCCTTTGTGTGTTTTTCTGTAAGTTTATGCAAAAGTGTGAGTTAGTCATTCATATGTGTATTTCAATAATAATTTTAACAAAACTACCAACCCCCAAGAAGCATCTTTGTAACAAGTGTAAATGTAATAAGAGAAAGGAAGAACCCTGTCTGAGTGCTTCCATCCTCCAGATTAGCCATTCTCAACGTGCATCTTTTCAGTCTCAGAGGAAACAAAAGTAAAGCAGTTATGCAATATTTTAAAAAATCAAACTGGTACATGTTTTATTTTTAGCACAGACATCTCTATTCTTTACCTGAGATCATAACGATTAGTTAGAGAATTTGTTTTCTTAAGTAGTGGTCTGGAATCCAAAACCCTTCTCTTCTGGCTCAGCCCTTGGGCTCCTCAACCCTCCAGTGGCTCTGCCGACTGATCTCACCAGCAGACCCAGGGCCAAAGTGGAGGGAGCAAGGGACCAAGCACCAGCCCCACACCAGGCCTCCTCGTTGGAGCAGCATGACCTAACCTTCCCTGTTCCCAGCGGCCTCAGTGTCCTCATGCATAACAAGGGGTTTAGTCTTACTAAAACTTTCTGGAGATCCCTAGATTTTACCCCGTTTCCCTATTTCACAAACAAGAACACATTTTTGTTTGAAGCGATACACAAGAATACAGAATAAAGTGTGACCAGGCCCCCACACCACTCGCCCCAGCATCTTCCCCCTCCTTCTGTTGCTAGTCTAAAGTGTATCATTCCAGTCCTTTCCCCATACAAGAAACCTTTGTGTCTCGTTGGCATGATATCATGGAGCCCTCGGGATTTACAGGTTCCAGAGTGTGGAATTATCTTCTATGTGTTTGGGGGAAATGGAGCCTGTGGCAAAAGAGAAAGTGAGTTACTAATTGGATTTATGGCCATTACTCCCAGAGCAGCCCTCTGCCCTCGGTAATCACGATAGCAGTTCAGATAGAATCTCTCTCTGCAAAAGACCCAGAAGGCTCTGTTAGGAGAAAGCTGGCACATCTCCTGCTCACCCAATAAAAAGTCAGATTGTTATTAAGCTGTCCCTGAAGCTACTGTGATTTACATTCATTTTAATGGTTCTCTTTGTAGAGCAGTCCCTTTAATGGGGGGTGCCCTCCAGTTCCTATTGGTTGCATTTAAAATAAATATTACACCATCCCCAGCTGTCTAACTCTCCTTTCATGCTTTGACCTGCCACAGAAAGTACAGAGACTTGATTTTTCCTCCCGAGAAACCCTTGCCTGTTCAAGGATGCCCAACACCACATTATCTGTGTAGCAGAGTGGTAGAGGGGATTCAGGTTTCCATCACTAGGGCATGTAGATGCATATTATGGAATACAATGTTGCACTCAGAAGCAGTGGACTAGATGGATGTAAAGCAATATATAGAGAACTTAAAAGAAGGAAATAGAGTGAAATGTATAGCAAAATGCTGTATGTACAATTTAACACATACCCCTATATAAAATATTTTTCAAATATTTATATCTTATATACTAGTATACTTTATTATATATAAACTAGAGGCCCGGTGCACAAAATTTGTGTATGGGGGGGGGAGGTGTCCCCTCAGCCCAGCCTGCACCCTCTCCAATCCAGGACCCGTCGGACATCCCTCTCACAATCTGGGACTGCTGGCTCCTAACTGCTCACCTGCCTGC
>NW_005355584.1:9333978-9358000 GCF_000412655.1 Myotis brandtii
CTGCCCGCCCCCCCCACTGGCCTGGTCGCTCCTCACAGCCCCCCTGCCGACCTGGTCATCCCACACAGCCTGCTGTTCAGTCAATTGGTCGTCCCTCACTAACCCCCCTCCAGGCCTGGTTGCCCCACTCAGCCTGTTCGGTTGTGACAGCCCTGGCTCTTTATATATATGGATGGATAGAAACACAAAGTCACCTGTCTTTTACTTTTCTTTAAATTAAATTTTATGATCAACAAGTATTTATAGGCCACATTCTAGATATGTAGAATAATCCAAGTTCTGCTCTGTGACTGTCGATAAGTTGCTGCACCTCTCTGAGCCTTGGTTGCTTTAATAGTAAAAATAACAGAAAGGAACTAGAAAATGAGCAATAGTACTACCTAGGTCACAATGTTGTAACTTTTATTAAGACCATATGGTTTGTGAGATTGAAACAAGGTAATATCTGAGACCTGGCACAGGCTGGGCACTGGTGAGTGACGTCATTGTCAGCGCAGTCAGGCCCAAGCAGGTTAATCAATCATGAGCAGCACTTGGAGTTTCACTCCTAACTTACCTCCAAGGAAACAAGAGTCAAACCCCTTTGTCAGCCATTTCACCTTCAACTGCTATCTGTTCCTGTATGGAGAGAGGGAGATCTGGCTACAGCCTGTCACCCCACTGATTATCAGAGTTAATTTGGTAACTAGCACAGGTGCCCCTCGTGTCCACAGCAAAGCTGCGGCTTGCTCAAAGATGACCTGCTCGATTGGTGGAGGGGCTGGTCTTCAGACTGTGAGGTGCATGCTCGTCAGATTTAAGGTCCAAGGTAGCACCATCCCCACAAGGTGGCTGACCCCAGGCCCCTGAGCTCTCTGTACTTGCCCTGTCCAAACTGTGGACAAAAAGGAACCACATGCTAACCTGACTAACTCAGGGAAGGCCCACTTGGTGGTCTTGCAAATTCAGAGACCTAAAGTAACCACAAAGAATGGTCTGAAATTAAAACCTTTTAATTAAAAAGCAGTTTATGCTTCTATGTCTCTGGATCCCCTCTGTTCATCAGTTTATTTGTTACTTAGATTCCACATATGAGTGAGATCATGTGATACGTGTTCTCTGACTTATTTCACTTGAAAGAAGGAGGGGGAGGGTAGGTGAATGGGAGGTAATCAACCAAAGACATTGTATGCATATATGCATAACCCATGGACACAAACAATAGGGTTCTGAAGGCCTGGGAGGGGGGGACGGGGGAAAAAAAAGGGGAAGGGGACATATGTAATATGTTCAACAATAAAGAATAATAAATTTTTAAAAAGGCAGGTTATAGTAGGTAGTCATGCTCTAGGCCAGTATCTTTCCTGACAAAGATCAACTTGGATCTTTACTGAGCTCATTGTCTTTTTGCGTCTATGATAACATACCTGTGGAATGTCAGAGTAACTTGTAACTTCCCTTTTTCCAGACCCCTCAGGCAACAACAAATGGTGCCAGGGAGCAGAACAAAAATTCCAATGTTGTCATTGTTATCATGTTAATTGTTGGCTGTTAACTAGCCTGTACCCACTATGTAAAAGAAGTATGTGTCTATCATTTTACTTGTTATCCAATCCCAGAGGTTTCCCGCTTTGCTTTCTCCCACCTCCCTAATCTCCTCCTTTGATGATAATTTATAAAAATAGGTGACAAACCACCATTCTCCCAGCATTGTCTCCATGCGTTGAGATTCTGCTTCCCGGCAATTGTTGACAGTTTGGCTCAAATAAACTCACAAAAATTCTTTACATGTTTGAATGTTTCTTATGTTAATAAAAAGAAGCCCTAAAGCCTGTTTCATGTGCTAGAGGAGAAAGCCATGTGCTTGTGCCTCTTCTTCAGCAGAATGAGCAGGCCATAAGGGCCTGGCAGAATCTCTCTCCCACAGGCTGAGCAATCCAAGGTTTCCATGGCAAACACCAACAACCAGGAAAACTAGCAAAGCAGGAAACTGGACTGGGCGAAAAGGCGGCCCAGTCTCCTGACCACTCAGGGCAGACAGCGATCCAGATGGATCTGGGCCTGGCTCCTTCCTCCAAAGAGGAGCAGGAAGAGCTTCAGAGAGTTAACGCCTGAAGGAAGGAAGGGAAGTAGCAGACCCAGAGGTGTGAAGGGAGGCTCAGTCCTCACACATCCCAGAGGGCTGGCGGCTGCCTCGGGACAAATGCGTCATAAGCACAGAAAGCCCCAAGGCTGTCTGCAGCCTCAGGGTTGACTTTGGGTTGGTGGGTTTTAGGACTTCTCATGAGTTCAACTTTAAGCCAAATAAAGCTGCTGAGGAGAAACTACTAATGTAGAGAGAGAACTCAATAGCACTATTATTTTCTTTCTTCCTTTAAAAGCATGGCAATCTCAGAATCTCAAGTGGGCAGTCCGTACCCACATGTGGTTTAACTTATTGTCTATCAGTGTATCCCTGCAGAGGGCTTTCCATGGCCAGTCTGGCCAGTTTATCCCAAGGTTCAAGAGAAAACATTTGGTTCTTCACTTTACATATGTAGGGTACCCAGAAACTAACATTTTACAGCAAACCCCAGGGAGATCAGCTTCAACAGAATAATGAATTATTCCTGGCCTGCTGGCCATGCCATCGGCTTACATCTGCTTCCTGACCTCTACTAGAGCCTGCAAACTTCAGTCATAACCAAGGTCCATTTCTTTACCCTTTACAAAAATAAAGTCAGGTGCACTGGCCTAAATAAGGCTATTTCAGGGTGCCACCTGGGCATTGAAGCTGAAGCCATTTGGAACTATTTTTTCCTTTTAATTCATAATGTCCTCGCAGCAGCCATGCTAGTTTTCTTTTTAAAATGTTAACAGACTACCCAAGGCCTCATTATCCTATACCTTGCCATTGGGAGAGGGAAGCTAAGTAGAGGGTGTGGAAATGAAAGAATTTAACATTTGTTGAGTGCCTACTATGTGCCGGGTGGGGGAGGAAAGGCATCTTTTTGAAACAGAGGAAAAGAAGCTGGACTGTGAGAGGCCCAAGATGAAACTGAATTGGATCAGCTTTACCTGCTAATCGGCTCCCCTACCTTTCAGGCTATCGAGAATTCAGAATGAGGGGAAGAATAAAGATAGGGTTAAGGAGTGGCCCATCTTTGGTCAAGATACATACTATTTCAGGGCTATTATATAATTCCAACAGGTTAGAATGTCAAGAGGAAAGAAATGGCAGCAGGAAGCCAGTAAAGAATCCATTAACCAAGGTCTGTGAAAGCTTGTGAATGGCGTGGGGCCTTGTAAATATAAAACTTCATTAGGCAACACAGAGAGGCAGCTAGGTGAATGGGGCAAGCCTTGGCTATCCCAGGACTTTTCCTCCGGCAGAGAGAGAGAGGAAAACACGGCCATGGAACTGCAGAACAGAAGAGCGTTGTGTACCATCAATTAGTTTGCTAAACATTTTTTGAGCATTTACTATGTCCTGATCCCTGTGCAAAGGTACAAAATATCTCTAAGAAATAACCCCTGCCCTAAATGAGCTTGTAATCTGAAGCCAACATTTAAACAAATACAAGGCAAATATTGCAATAATGGACGTGTGTATATTCGGGTATATTCAGAGGCAGTATTGAGGGGATCTTTCAGGTGGATTCTTTGGGAGGTTTTCTAAATCCAGCTCCAATTTCCTTAGAATTTGGAAAGGTGATATCCTGCATCTGGGATCATATTGTCGGTCAACTTACATTTTTATTTTATTGAGAGTTTGGAGATCTTTTTACATTTTCATGGATGTCTGGAATATGAAAATAAAAGACTCTACAGATCTTCAGAGAGAATAAGAAATTGATGAAGCCAAATAATGTTGAAAAAGAAAGGTTGAGGGCCTCGCTGATTAGACATTAATCCTATATAATAAAAGCCTAATATGCTAAGTGTCTGGTTGTCCAGTTGGCCATTCAACCAATCAAAGTGTAATATGCTAATGATATGCTAAGGCCGTTCAACTGCTCACTATGACATGCACTGACCACCAGGGGGCAGACAGTCGACTGGTTGACCAGTCACTATGACGTGTACTGACCAGCAGGGGGCAGACGCTACGACCAGTAGGTTAGCTTGCTCCTGGGGTCCGGCGATCAGGACTGATCAAGACAGGCCAAACACACCTGCCGGGAGCTGGTCCATCCTTGCTGCTTGACACAGTCAAGACGGGCCAAACACACCCTGGAGCCCTCCCGCAGTCCCTCCCTGGCTGGCTAACCTCCCATATCCCTCCCTGGCCCTGATCATGCACTAGTGGGATCCCTCGGCCTGGCATGCACCCTTTCACAACCTGGGACCCCTTGGGGGAAGTCAGAGAGCCGGTTTCGGCCTGACGACAGAACGACCGATCGCTATGACATGCACTGACCACCAGGGGGCAGACACTCAATGCAGGAGCTGCCCCTGGTGGTCAGTGCACTCCCACAGGGGAAGCACTGCTCAGCCAGAAGCCAGGCTCATGGCTGGCGAGCACAGAGGCGGTGGCGGAGACAGGGAGCAGGCCTAAGCCATCAGTTGGACATCCCCCGAAGGCTCCTGGACTGCGAAAGGGTGCAGGCTGGCTGAGGGACCTCCTCCCCAGTGCATGAATTTCATGCACTGGGCCTCTAGTACCTTCTATAAAGTCAGTTAAAATATGTGGTAGTGACTGAGCAAAGTACAGATAATTCAGTGGAATACACAGCTCATTAGGACACATTTTCATATATTCAGTAGCTTATAATATGTGGGAAATTTTGCAACTGAAATCAGTGATGAAAGGCTGTCATTCAATAAGTGGTATTGAGTATCATTTGCAAAAATATTCATTTTGCAAATCAATTGTCATATGCAAAAGCATGACACATCTCTCCCACCCTATATCAAATTAATTCCAGATGGACTAATAAGTTAAATGTTAGTAAAAGAATTCCTCAAATGTCTAGAATAAAATATGGGTGATTATTTATACAACCTGAGTAGAGAGGATTTCTCAAGAATCACAAGGAAATAAAGCTTAAAAGCTAATAGTGATAGATTTTACTCCATATAAAGACAGTATGTACAGTGTCACTGCCTTCCATTGACTAGAAGCCAAGGGCAGGACAATGTCAGTGAGACACTGGGCAGACACTCTGACATTCGGGGGGCAAGGGAGCAGGGGGTTGTGCACAAGTGTGTCTGTGTGTGTACTTGGTGTTTTCAGTTTTCAACAGTGATTATGTATTATTGTGTAATAAAAAACAGAAACATTATTTTTTTTACAACAAATGTCTGGGACCTCAACTTTCAAAGTATTTTACCCTTAAATAACCTAAAAAAATAAACAAAAACTAAAATTAATGTCTCCCAGTGAATAATGCTCTTTCACATACATTATGATGCCATTTTTCAAAATAACCCAATGAAATAAATGGTTTCATTTTTATCTCTACATTTGGTTAATGAGGATATAGGGACTTAGAGTGTTGTAAAGATTTGTCCAACATCACACAGGAAGCAAGAAGCAGAACTGTGATCATCCCCAGCTATCCGGGTTCTACATGTTCTGTATATGCTATAGCACATGTTCTTTATCCATTGGTCTGTTGATAGACATTTAGGTTGTTTGCATATCTTGGCTATTATGAATAATGTTGCATTAAACACAGGAGTGCAGTTGTCTCTTCAAGATCCAGATTTTAATTCCTTTGGAAATATAACCAGAAGTGGAATTGCTGGATCAAATGGTAATTCTATGTTTAATTTTTTGAGGAACCTCCATGTTGTTTTCCACAGAAGTTGCACTGTGTTGCATTCCAATTTCTTTGTGGCTTTGAATTGTAGGGAAGGAGTAAACTTTTGACGGTGATGGAAAAGTTTATGGCACTGATTGTAATGATGGTTTCATGGGCATGTACTTATCTCCTGACATAACACATCAAGTTGTATGTATTAAATATCTACAGCTTTTTGTATGTCAATTATGCCTCAAGGAAATTGTTTTAAAAACAAATAAATAATTTAAAGGACTAGGTAATTTAAATTCATACATGAAAACTTGTAAATTTCCCTAAGAAGTTACAAAGTCTGAAACAATAACTTTGTATGCTAAAATATATGTTTACTTTATATTGCTAATCAAAACACTTAATCTCTCAGTTTACTACATTTACTGCCATCTTTTCTCCAAGAACCAATGGGTGGGAATTAGTTTCACGTCTATATAACTAAAGGACCATTGGTTGGTTTTGCCAAATCAAAGTATCACAAGCTCTCATGAGCTACACAAGGACCAGGATCTTGTCAAATTTAAATTACAGCTGTCTCCTAAGATTCCAGCATGGTAGGCACTCAAAGAATATAAATTACTGAGTAAATGAATGTGGACCTGGTTCAAAGGCAGGCATTCTGCTCTTGGGAAGCAGAAATGCTTGCAACTTTTACCTGGCACAATTTTTAAAAAGGGACCCTCTTTATATTATAGTGAATGAAAACTACCTAAATGTTAAGTCACAGAAGATTAATATTATAGTCTAGATACTCTCTACAGAAAATTAAAATAACATTACCAAAGTTAATGTAACAATACTAGTATATCATTTAGGAGGTTTCCATCCTAATGTTAAGCACTGACTGAAACTGACTTTAAAATAAGGACTGCTATATGTGCTGGCTAGTTTGGCTCAGTGGATAGAGCATCAGCCTGTGGACTGAAGAGTTCCGGGTTTGATTCCAATCAAGGGCGCATGCCCTGGTTGTGGGCTTGAACCCCAGTGGGGGGCATGCAGGAAGCAGCCGATCAATGAGTCTCTCTTATTATTGATGTTTCTATCTCTCTCTCCTTCTCCCTTCCTCTCTGAAATCAATAAAAATATATTTTTTAAAAAAAATAAGGACTGCTAGATCCCATATATCAGAGAGTCCAAAGTAGGGAAATCAAGGGCGCATGCCCTGGTTCTGGGCTTGAACCCCAGTGGGGGGCATGCAGGAAGCAGCCGATCAATGAGTCTCTCTTATCATTGATGTTTCTATCTCTCTCTCCTTCTCCCTTCCTCTCTGAAATCAATAAAAATATATTTTTTAAAAAAAATAAGGACTGCTAGATCCCATATATCAGAGAGTCCAAAGTAGGGAAAGTTTCAGGGTCAGCTGATCCCAAGCCTATGACATCATTAAGGGCTATGTTTTCTCCTTCATGCTGCTGTGCCATCCACAGTGGGTCAGATTTGCCCTCAGGGGTTCTCCTTCACTATTTCAAGATGGTGCACAGCTCCAGGCACCACATCCAAATACAGCAGTGTCCACAGGCCCAAAGTGTTGTCTCTTCAGGTCTCTTATCTAGGATCAGGAAATCTAGTAGGCAACCTTTGAATTTGGCTTTTTAACTTAGTATAATGCATTTGACATTCATTCATTTTGTTGCAGGAGTCAATAGTTCATTATTTTTATTGTTGAGTAAGTACTTCAATTACTTGGATGTACCACAATTTGTTCATCTATTCACCCATTAGAGGACATTGTGCTTGTTTCTAATTTTGGGTGGTTATGAATAGTGCTGCTACAAATATTTAGGTACAGGTTTTTGTGTGAACATAAGTTTTCACTTCTCTAGGTTAAATATCTAAGAGTAGAATTGCTGGTTTATTTGGTAAATGTATATTTAACTTTATTTCAAAAGTTGCCAAACTTTTTTTCAAGGATGGCTGTAAATTATTTTCTCTGAGCAAATCACTGCTAAGAGAATAAAAAGACAAGCTACCTAATGGGTTAAAATATTGGAAATCACACATCTGATGAAGGATTTGCATCTAGAATATATAAAGAGTTCTCAAAGTCGATAACAAGGAAAAAAAACCACTCAATTATATGAGTTGGCAAAAAATTTTAATACTTCACCAAACAAGATTATGGGGGTAACAAGTAAATGAAGGCCAACCAAAAATGGTTTGCATTCCTACCAGCAATCTGCGAAAGTTCAGTTGCTCTTCAGGCTCACCAATGCTTGGTTTACTTGCTTGTTTTTCAATCATTCTAATAAGAATGTAGTAGTATCAAACTGGGGTTCCAATTTGCATTCTTATGACTAATGATATTGAATTTTCTTCCATTTACTTGTTATCCACATAGTCTTGTTTGGTGAAGTATTAAAAATTTTTGCCAGCTCATTTAATTGAGTGTTTGTTTCCTTTTTACTGACTTTGAGAACTCTATATATATTCTAGGTGCAAATCCTTCATCAGATGTGTGATTTTCAATATTTCCACTCATTAGGTAGCTTGTCTTTTTGTTCTCTTAGCAGTGACTTGCTCAGAGAAAATAATTTTATTTTTTCCTAACCAATGTTTAGTGATGTTTCAAGTATAAGTGTTTCTCAGATTATTATATACCTTTGGTTGTTTTCTGGAGTGCTGAATGGTTTGTGTGTGTTTTTCAGTTTGTCCATACTTATTGCTTTTTAGGGACAAAATTTGTCACGCTCCTTGCTCAGTCATAGCTAGAATGAGCCAGTAACTTAGTCTTTTTTAAAAATACAGAATGTGCCTACTAAACCTTAAACTCTTAATTATATTGCTATTTGTTCTCTTGACCATTTTTAATGTTATCCATCTATCTCACATCATTGTAAGTTGTGTGTACCATTGTTTTGAATTCTGGTGGGTTTTTTTTTAACTTGTTATTTTATATATGCATTTCATTGCAGTGGCATAACTCACAGGATCACCATCATGTTCACATTCCTTGAACAATAGTGTACTTTTAAAAGTCTGCAAACACATGATTCTTTTTATTTTGTATGTAGGTTTGGAGGCCAACTTTGCTTTTTCCAGGTTGCTTAGAGAGCTGTTCATAAGCTTTGTGAAATAAATATTCTTGTCACCATCTCAGTGGCATCTTATAGAGTCAATAATAGTAATCGCTTACAGATTGTAAAGAAATTCTAATGTTTAGAACATATTCTTGATAGGCCTTTAGACCTGCACACTTCTTATCGTAGTAAGTAATTGCAATATTTATAAAGCCATATTAGAATACATAACTGTGATTTATAATGGTGTGGATATTTGGTACCTTATTCTGGATACAGATTTTTGTAACATATTTCACTCTTCTTATAAATTCTACATGTCACCTATTTATCTAGCTTTATCTATACATATTCATCTCTCTATACAAAGTGAATTGAAATCATTGGCATTGATAATACTTCTGGTGTTGTCAGTCCTCACTCAAGGATATTTTTCCATTGATTTTTTAGAGATAGTGGAAGGGATTGAGGAAAGACAAAGAGAGAGAAACATCGATGTGAGAGAGACAGATCGATTGGTTGCCTCCCGCACGCACCCCAACCGGGGCTGGGGATCAAGCCTGCAACTGAGATATGTGTCCTTGACCAGAATCAAACCCTCAACCCTTCAGTCCACAGGCTGATGCTCTATCCTCTAAGCCAAACCAGCTAGGGCCTGTTGATAATATTTTATGACAATCCTAAAAACTGCTAGATACATTTTGAGTATCACAAAACCAAATATGATCATTACAGTATAACTGTTAACACCTCTGCTTCTCAAGACATACTAATCCTATAGTGGATAAAAATGCTTTAGACCAAAAAGCACTTAGAATCAGAATTTCATATTTCCTAAAATTTCATGAAATAATATATTTCCAAAAGTATTAGCTCTCCATTACATACCTATTATTGAACATACTAAAGCCATTGTGCCTAACTTTCTATCTTCCATTCCATTACAGCATAAATCAGATTGATTTGGTGTGGCCTGGTGGTAGCACAGAATAATGTACCAGGAAAAAAGTGTCTTAGGAAAAGCAAAAAGAAACATAAAGAGGTGACAGCTTTTATTTAAATCCATATGCAGTAATAAATATATCAATGCTACTTATGGGTCTTACAGAAATTTTTAAAAGGCTCTTTATAAAATGTATGTTTTAGTTTTCTAAACATATTTCATTAGGGAACAGCTGTTTAAGGTTAAACAAAATAAACCCTTACTCTATTTTCATACATTCATTCCCCAAATCAGCACGTTATATGCCTCATTTAGGCTTTTTTTTTCTTTTTACAAAGTCAATTACACAAATACTGGATAGAAGATATTACTTGTGGCCAGCTCCTATGGAACTGAAGAATTTACTACAAACTCTGTAAGAGCCAGCTCACGAACTGTCTGTCACAAAAGCCAATAATGTGAATGAAAAATGCAAAATCTGACCACAGAGATAGTCCTACTGGGCTACACACTGGTGCCAGGCACATCCAAAAGACTGGGCTGAGTTCCAGGCACACACTAGATAGAGCCATTCACAGGAGGCCAACCAAAATAGGTAGGAGAATTAGGTAAAGAAACAGTGCATTTCAACCTGGAATAAGCTCATTTTCTCTGTGGCATCTTCTCCCCAGCCCCAGATATACTATACATTATCATACTGTGCTCTAATGTCCATTAAATTCTTTCTTTGGTTATGCTAAAGGATTTTCCATGAGCAGCTACTTCCATATATTATGACTCAGTCTCTGCATGTGGTCAACAGAGCAGACGCAACATTTTAATGACCATATTCTGGCTACTTTCTATAAATCCATTATAAGTTAATGTTAATTTGATTTCCAAGAAGTGACACTGAGAAAATCACTTGTGAATTGGTCATTTTCAGAGTATGCCCACATTCAGATCTCACAATGCTTATTGAGCCCTACCTATGAAAAAGGTGGTTCTTTGCAGAGACTCAAAAGCAACTAAAATAGCCCTAGCAGGTGTGGCTCAGTTGGTTGGAGCATCGAGCTATACACAAAGAGGTGGCAGATTCCATTCCTGGTCCAGACTCATACCCAGATTTCGGGTTCGATCTCTGGTTGGGCAGGTACAGAGGCAACAGATAGATATTTCTCTCTCACATCAATGTTTCTCTCTCTCTCTTCTCCATTTCCTCTCTTTCTAAAATCAATTTAAAAAACAAAACAAAACACTAAAATAGACAGCATACCAGATAGGACAAAGGAAAGTAAAGAAGTTACATAAATGATGCCTCATTTTGTTTGTAAGACTTTCCATTTCAGATGTCACAACAGACATTAGTGTTCCCATTTTATAGACGAAGAAGCTGAGGCTCAGAGACATACAAATAATTAACTACAAACAGGCCAAATGAAACAGACTGTTGTAGAAGTATATGTTCACTCTAACTTAATTTGAAACCTCAGGGCCACTTGCATGTAGGAATTTTGTGGATTCTAGAGGCCTGGTGCACGAATTTGTGCACTAGTGGGGTCCCTTGGCCTAGCCTGTGGTATCGGGCTGAAACCAGCTCTCCGACATCCCCTGAAGGGTCCCGGATTGTGAGGGGGCACAGGCCAGGCCGAGGGACCCCACCAGTGCACGATTGGGGCTAGGGAGGGACGCAGGAGGTTGGCCAGATGGGGAAGGACCACAGAAGGGCTCCAGGATGTGTCTGGCCCATCTTGCTCAGTCCTGATCAGCTGGAACCCAGCAGCAAGTTAACCTACTGGTTGGAGCATCTGTCCCCTGGTGGTCAGTGTACGTCATAGTGACCGGTTGAGCAACCTTAGCATATCATTAGCATATTATGCTTTGATTGGTTGAACGGATGACCCGATGACTGGACACTTAGCATATTAGGCTTTTATTATATTGGATAACATGGTGCATATATCATTTATTAACTAATATTTACATCAGAGTCTGGTCATCCTCTGTCATCAAACATGAATATATTTATGCAGCAACTTTATCTGAATATTCATAGTAGTGAGATAAATGAAGATTATAAAGGGACTTCAGATCAGTAAGGTCAGGTATTACAGCCAAGTAAGTTACATAAAAGCTTTCCATATTCTGAGCTTTTTGGGTTTCAGTAGTAGAGAGAAGGAACCATGGCTTGTTCTAGCTGCAGAAAACTCATTCGTGTGGATTGGAGAATTGAATCAAGGGAGATTTTACAAAGGAAGTAGCATCTTATCCAGACCATAAAGAACCAGTAAGATTTCAAAAATTGTAGAAGTAATATATATCTTCTAGAAAGAGAATTCAGCAAACACAAATGGGAGAGAGGTGGTACAGGAAAGGCACTTCAGGTTATCTGAAGCTGGCTCCACAGAACATTTGCCGCCATCCAAAAAGGCCCTGCAGCCTAACAGGGTGACCAACTGTCCCTGTCTACCCAGGACTCTCCCCATTTTAGCACTAAAAGTCTCGTGTCCAGTAGTCACGGAGACACTTGCTCACCCAGCAACCCCGTGATCCATTTTCTTTGTTGAGGAGTGGCTCATTCAGCAGAAATCGGAGTTTCCATTTGGCTTTGTGCTGCCAATGAGAGTTCTGGTGGTGCCAGAGGTTCCCAGCACAGGCTTTTCACCAGCAGGTCGTGAGCCCAGGCTCTGGTGTATGTGTAGCAAGGGGTCTACAGCCCAGGCACTGGGCCCATCTCAGCTGTGCGCTTCCAGAATCAGACTCAGAATCCAAAAATAAGCATAATGAAGATTTCAAAGGTAGAATGTGGAAATAGAACACGCAGGTCACTTTTTTTTCTGTACAAATAACTCATTGTTGGTAAAAAGACTCTGAGTTCAAATAACACCTATGTGGATTACTTAGGTAGTCTTTTGTTGATCAAAAGTGTTAAGGAAGGCCGACAAATCCACACCAACAAATGGAAACTTCAGTCAAAACACTGAATGTTTGCAAATATCCAGATGTTCAGTGTCCTGCAGCCTCGGCCTCAAGGTTGATCATTTGGAATTGAACTGACGGTATGAGGCAATGTTCTTAGAGCATTTCACACACAACAATGTAAAGCTGGATTTAATATAGCAAAATGAGAAAAGCCAAATCCAGATAACATTTCCTCCAGAAGAAGCAACATGCCCGAACAACTTGGCTAACACCTAAATTTAGTCATGAGGATGATATTAATTACCACCAAGTGGTTTTGTCCTTTATTAATAGAAAAACACGTGTTGCTTCCTGTCTCTAGCTTCCCAGAGGATGGGACAAGGACTGTCACTACATTCTACACACACTCTCCTGAAGCCAGCGGAGGGCGGCCTCCCAGGGGCTCAGGCACGGACATGACAGAGCCCAGCCAACCACCTCTCTGATCCGACATGGCCTCATGGAGAGTGTTGATAGGAACTGTTTTAATTCCAATAGTAACCAAGCTATACATATTCTTTAAGTGACACAACTATTATTTACAAACCAGGGTGTGTCCGCCTTGAGACATTTTTGTATTTTCAGAAATAATCATAACCACAACTTTGGGCAACATAAATAAGAAAAAATGAAAGAAGATACAAGGTACACTGACAATGCAGGCCTTACAAAATCTTTTGTATTTGGCATCATTTCATTTTCAAGAAGAGAATTGGTGACATTGAGCCAACTGAATAAGCAGGGGAGGAAAATAGGAAATAAAGCCCTAATATATTACAAAATAACCAAGATTTCCATAATAGCCAGAATGAAAATAAAATAAAATTGACATCTGAATAATATTCATGGAACTCTACCAACGTCAAGAAAACAGCATTTCACACATACACACACACACAAATGCACACTGGTAAAATAGCAAATGTCAATGGGTAATTTAATTTATTATCTTGGCCATTCATTTATTTATTCATATAACAAATATTTATTCACAGTCTACTATGTGTCAGATGCTAGAATAGAGTGTTAAAAATATATAACTACCCTCAAAAAGTTCACACTCTAGCTGGGGAGAAAATCAAATAAAGATAATCAAGAAATAATCTGATGGCCTGGATGGCATGGCTCAGTGGGTGAGCATCAACCTATGAACCAGGAGGTCATGGTTCAATTCCTGGTCAGGGCACATGCCTGGGTTTGTGGCTTGATCCCCAGTGGGGAGCATGCAGGAGGTAGCAGACAGCTGGTCAATGATTCTCTCTCATCATTGGTGTTTCAGTCTCTCTCTCCTTCTCCCTCTCCCTTCCTCTCTGAAATCAATAAAAATATAAAAATAAAAAAGAAAGAATCTGATGAATGATGTGACTTACGTTCACAAGTACTTTCCATTTGGGGAGAACTTTACAGTTTACATCTCTCTCTTTCATATCTTTTTGTATTTTTCTGCATCATTATGTTTAGGCATCTCCCTTAAAAAAAGAATATGATTGGTCATATTCTCACATACAGTCTGAGCTTTCCTGTCTTTTAACTGAAGAATTTGTTTATTGACACTGACTTCTTTCTACCATCTTATTTTGTGTTTTCTATTACCACATTCTTGCTTCCTTTTCTGTCTTGTATAAAATCAACTTTCTTTATTCTCTTTTGCTTCCTTCTCCTGAGTTGAAGTCATAAATTGTATTTCTATTCTTTTAGTAAGGTATCATTAAAAAATGTTAACGTGGGCACATGATAAAGTCACTCACCAATGGCTCTATCCTCCTCCCAAAGAAAGCCAGGGACACTCCCCCCTCCCGCCAGCCATATCATTACCTAGTGTTCTAGTTCTGCACTATTTTTACCCCTCTTTCCATTAGTCAATGTTATTGTTACTGGTTTGAGGTTTTCTTACATCAATGCTTATTTATTTTACTAATATGTTTACCAATTTCTTTGTTCTCCACTGGTTTCAATTTCCTTCTTACTGAAATATAAGCATACTTTGAAAACTGATTCTTAGATTAATATTTTCTTGTTTTTAATTCCCAAACTTCATAAAATTTATGTATTTCTGAATATAATGGTTTTTTGTGGCTAATGTTTGCTTAGAAAAAATTTATGTGCACCTCAAAATTTAATTGCCCTAGCCGGTTTGGCTCAGTGGATAGAGCATCAGCCTATTGACTGAAGGGTCTCAGGTTCGATTCCCGTCAAGGGCACTTGCCTGGGTTGCAGGCTTGATCCCCAGTAGGGGGCGTGCGGGAGGCAGCCAATCAATGATTCTCATTGTTGATGTTTCTATCTCTCTCTCCCTCTCCCTTCCTCTCTGAAATCAATAATATATACATTTATAAAAATTTAATCAACACCTTAAACAGAGCAATTTGCAAAAAGAGTCAAAGTTTTATTCCAAATACGATTGGTAGATTCAAGGGAAGACATTGAAAAGCCCTCTGAGAGTCAGCAAAGTATTCATATGCTGTTGGTGCTAAAGAGGAACATCACAGTGTTACTCCAAACAGGTAGGTGTTTGTTAATAGCCAGGTTCACTGTTCTGTAATCAGGAAGTAATGCTTTAGCATTTGTTTATTTAAGCATTTGATGGTTGTGCTATGTCAATGTTGTACTGTGTTTTGGTTGCATTTTAAAAATAGTTAATGGCTTGGGGTTAGAAAATAATGAATTGGAATTTTCCCCCATTTGATTTAATGGAAAATAAACTTGGCAGTGTTTTCCTTTCGAATGTTTGATTTTAGGGAAGTGATTGCTGGAGTTAAGTTTGCAATGTATATTTTTAAGTAGCTCTTTAAACGACTCCAAATTATTATCTACAGTGTCTTTCTTCTCCCAAATAATTTAGCTAAGTACTCATTTTAGGTTGACTTCATTTTTGCCTTCCATGATTTAACGATGTTATTCCATCATTACTTGGTATTATTTTTGAGAAATCTGTTCTAAATCGAATTATCATTTCTTTGTAAGTAATTTGTCTTTTTCTCTGTATTCTTTTAATATTTTTGTTGGTTTTCTGATGTTCAACAGTTTTCATCGTGAGGGTCTACGTGTGGATTTGTATTTATATATTCTACTCAGGAGCCATTCAGTCACTCAATATATATTTATTATGTACCTGTTACATGCCAGATCCAGACACTAGGGATTAGCAGATAGCGAATCAAAGCTTCCATGTTCAACCAGCTTACATTCTGTGAGAGGCAATGAAAAGTAAACAACAGTTTATTTTACACATTATATCTGGTAGTGATGAGTGCTATGGAGAAAAATAAATTAGGTTATGAAGAATAATGATTCTAAGAAAGCTGATGAATTCTAAATAAGGGATAAGGAAGCCCTTTTTGATAAGGTGACATTTCAGCAGATACTGAAGTAAATTAGGACATAAATTTTTTAAATATCTGGAGAAAGAGACTTATGATGGAGGATACAGCACATGCAAGAGCCTTGTGGTCACAGCAAGCCTGGTGTGGTCAAGGAATGGCACCGAAGTCAATGTGGCTGAACAGGAAAAGAGTGAGAGAGAATGGTGGTAGATCAAGTCAGACGAGTAAATGCACACTGACCCTACAGTCCATTGTAGATCTTTAGAAAGGTTTTGGAAAGCCACTGCAGTCTTAAACAATGGAGTGTGATATATGTCTAAAAAGCTCACTCTGTCTGCTGTGCAGATAACTTTTTTTTTTTTTAATGTAAGGAAGAAGGATGACTAGTTAGCAGACCATTACAGTGGTCCAGAGGAAATATGGTGCTGATTAGGACCATACAAATTGTGGTAAAGGTATTAGGAAATGGTCAAATTCTACATATATTTCAAAGATACAATTGATAGCATTTGCTGAATTGAATGTGGGGTATGAGATAAACAGAAATTACAAGGGTGACACCAAATTTTTTGAACCAACTAACTGAAAGAATGGAATAGTCATTTTCTGAGGAGGAAAGTTTTCAAGAGGAGCAACTTCGGAATGAGGAACAGGGGCAATCAGGAATTTCCTTTTGAAAATGTTAAGTTTGAGAAATCTATTAGATCTTCTAATGGAGCTATAGTATAGGAAGTTGGATATAAGAATTTGAAGTTCAGAGAAGTTCAAACTGGAGATATAAATTTGGGAGTTGCCAGCATTTAGTACTTACAGTCATGTGATGGGGATGTGGTTGCCTTAGAGAGTAGAGAAGTCTAACCCTTTGATGATTCCATTGTTTAAGATCAGGAGATGAAAATGAATCAGCAAAGGATACTGGGAGGGAACAGCCAGAGCAGTATGAATTCAAGAGAGAGTGGTGCCCTAGAAGCCAAGCGAAGAAAGCATTTTAAAGAGAAGGGAGTAACCAACTATCAAATGCTGCTGATGGCACATAATGAGGCTGAAAATGTGCCATTGGAGTTAGCAATGTGGAGACCATGGGAAACCTCTCTAACAGAGAGATGAAGATGAGAGGGATGAAGATGAAGAAGAAAGACTAGGAGAGTAGATGGGGAATATAGGCAACTCTTGGAATGAGTGTTGCTGTGAAAAGAACAGAGATGTAGCATAGCATCTGAAAGAGGGTGGGGACAAGGAAAGTTTGTTTTATTTTACCATGACATGTTATTGAAATATGCTTGTTTGCTGCCAGGAATAAGATAGAGAGGGGAAAGATGATTGAGAGTAAGAGAAAGAAAAAACATTGCTGAGGGGACATGCTGTGTGGCTTTGTTCTGAGGACTCACTTTTTTTTTTTCTTTCTAGAAACGTTCACCTTCTCTGTCTTTAAATATTACAACTTCTTGTTCTGGCCAGGTGGCTCAGTTGTTTGAAGCATTGTCCTGTGCACTGAAGGTTTTGGGTTTGATTCTTGGTCAAGGACACATACCTAGATATATGTTGGGTCTCTTTGGTCTATTATTTATATCACTAAATCTTTCCTCAAATTTCTATTTCTTTATCTCCCTGTACTGCATTCTGGGTGATTTCCTCAGCTCTACCTTCTGGTTAAATAATTTTCCCAACTATGACTAATTTGTTCTTTGACCCATCTATTGAATTCTAAATATCAATATTTTCCATTTTTACAATTGCTATTCTGTTTTTTTTCAAATATGCTTATTCTTTCCTTATAAGATGACTTTCTTATCTTAGTATTTCTATAGTGTATTTCTATTCACTTTAAACATGTTTTATTTTATCATATTTTTGGGTGTCACTTTCCCAGTTATCACATCTAATGACCCTGCATAAATTTTTTTTTTGCTTATCTTCAGCAAAAGTTGTTTTTCAGTTGAAGCCATGCATCCTCACTTGTGTAAGAGTCCTCTGGAGAAATTTTCGCCTTTTCTTCTATTAAACTCTAGTTTTTAGTCTGACCAAAAGATATTGTTTTTACAGTCCCTCTTTGAGTGTCCCAGATTGAAGGCCTCAGTCCCAGCCCTCAAGACCATGCCTGTCACAGTGTAAGCATTGAAACTCCCAGCACCCTGTTCCTACCACCTATACCCATGTTCATTACCAGCCCCTATGTCATCTCAGCACCAGCTGTAGCTCTCTCCTCTAGGTTAAGCTCCCTTTTTGTTTTTCAAACCAAAGATGTTCCCTTTCCTTCCAGTTTGGGCATATATATTAAAGTATTTCCTATAAACTTTTTTAGTGTAACATTTTTATGTATTTGCAGCAGGAGAAAATGCCTGCATAATGTCAATCTATCAAACATGGTAAACTCAGAAGGTCAGCATAAATACTGGTTCCAGAACACTTGGACTAAACTCAAAATCGAAGTTGGCCTCCACATTTTTCTCAACCCAGGAATCAAATACCAGCTTAGCATGGGAAATGAGCAGAAGTGGCGTGTGCCATTTCCAGAAGTGCCCACAGCAATCTTTCCCCATGCAACGTATAGTTTCTGTTCACCTATGTCGGCTTGATGGAGATGAGCATGAAGACCTAGGAGGCCTTGTGTTGATGGTGAGTCCCGATGTGATAGAGTCCAAGCATGGAAGGGCCTGCTTACCATCTCTGCTTGGAGAAGAGCTGCCCTCTGCTCTGAAATATTCATTTTTGATATGAGCAGATGTGAAGCTCTAATTGTGTTAAGCTACTACGTTGTAGGTATTTGGGGGGAAAAGAAAAGACATTCTCAAATAAAGGAAAAGCACAGAGATGTGGAATGACAACAAATTCAGTTTGAAAGTACAATAAAAGTCAACTGTGAATAATTGGTTTTCTACAGCTATTCCACATCAGTGGTGTTTATATAAGAGTAGTTTCCTCCACAGTCCTCAGCAACTCATGAATCACAGTTCTTATCCGCATTCAGAGACAGCTTTGGGGACAAGTAAATGAGTATGTGATGGGAGTGAACGAACCTGAACTCTCCTCTCAGCTCTTTGGCCAACTCCCACAGTCCCACATGCTCATGGTTCAACCTTTATCTCACCATGAGAGCTTCTGGGAACAAGTTGAATATCTTTCCCAGGTGTGAGGAGGCTATCCTACTATCTTCACTTCACTCCAATGCTCAGATATTACCAGAACGTCCATCATTCTTAGGTATATGAGCAGTCAGTGTTGTGTGACTATGGTGGAGAGGTGTCCACATGGCAACCAGAAGACTGAGTTTCAGGCCCAATAAGATAAACAACTCTGAAGCTTGAGCAGAGCATCTAATTCTCCCGATGACTGTTTTTTTCATCTGTAAAACAGACATAAAGAGGATTGTGGTCCACTTACCTCACAGAGCTTGTGAAGGGCGAAATGAGATCACAGGCTTAAATAAGATGCAAGGTATTGTATTTATTTCTAGATCTGGCAGAAACACAAAAATAACTGACTTCCTAGCATCGAGGAAGTTGCCTGAGTACTGTTTCATATGGACTTTTATCCCAAGGATTTTGAAGAGCCCTCAAACAGTTCCTGGCTTTGCCTAAATGAGCCTGCCACGGCCCATTTCTCCAGCCAACGAGCTGCTAATATAAATCGGAGACCCTGCTTTAAACAGTTACAAATTCCTATAGTCAACTTGATTAATCCATCACTACATTGGATTGGAATATTCAATAGTTACTACGTTAATAAGTCTTCTGCTAAGTATTTCCTGTTCTTATTTAATGTTCAGGAAATAACATACACTTATTTGAGGGTGTTTTCCATATAAAAATGGCACATCCTTTCCCTGGATCATCTTGTTGCTGTTACATGTCATTCTTCACTATCATGTTCTTTGCCTCTGCTTTAACACAATGTCCCCAAACCCTAAAAATGTTTAGCTCACCAACGTCATTGAGAGGCCAGATTTGCAAGGATGCTTGCAGGGGAATACAGGAAGTTCAAATTTGGCTGTGTTATTAAGTGCATTTATAGGAACACCAGTTCATGGTCATATTCATACAGCTGCTTGATGTATTAACTTGCATTCAGGAGTCCAAAATTTCACATGTAGCTGCTTCCTGTTTCCATTTTTGAAGGAACTAGTCAGGTCCCTCTGCAACTGCACAACAGCTGGAGGTAGTGGAGCTGCCTAGTGAACTCTGTGTTATTTGAAGATTGGGAACAGGACATTTCTTCACCCTGTGCTTCCACAAGGCTCAGACAAGTAGACAAGAAGACGGATGAGCTTTGCATATGGAAGAGTTTTCCTCTGTGGGTTTAAGTCCTGCACAGGGTAGTTAGGACACTGAATTTGGGGTTGATTCACACAGGGCCTATCTTAGCAAAAAATATTTCATAACAGTTATGATCTAGAGCTGTATACTGCTCTCTCTGGGGATTTTGAAAGGGCATAGTTTGATGCCTAAACTTGGTGCTATACCATGTTGCTTAAGTGCAAGAAGAATAACAAAGTCCAAGAAAGCTGAAAGGGAGAGGCAGAGAGAGATAGAGAAAGGCCAGCATGTCTCAGAACTAATTGACCTTGACCTGCTTGACTTGAAAGTCAGAATCATACACATCAATGAAATGGCTATGTGTGGCTTGGATGCAGTTGCACCAATGTTCAGCTTTGTTTTTAAAGGCAGATGCTATACAGACACTGAAGCCAGATCACCGGGGTTTAAGTCAGGATTCAATCCCTAACTTGCAGAACGATCTTCAGCAGGCTATTTAAGCTCAGTCTCCTCATCTGTAAATGAGCATCATAAGTATGCTTACTTCATAGAGAGGAGTAAGCAAGTTAATGCATATAAAATGCTTAGAATAGTGGCTGACACACACGGAACTATGTTTACATGTTTATGCAATTATGATTATCACCCCGTATCAGGAACTTGGCCAATGAGCTCTGCCATTTCTCCATTTTAAAGGTGTCTCTTGTATGCATAACCTATGGACACAGATAATGGGGTGGTGAGGGCCTCGAGGATGGGAGTGGGCTGGAAGAGGTTAATGGGGGGGCGGGGGAGGAGGACCTATGTAATACTTTCAACAATAAAGATTTTTTAAAAAGTGTCTCTTGATTGTGACAAAAACTGGTGAATCCAAGACAAGGAGACAGAAGAGGGGAGGAAGCAAGACACAGAGTGGTGATGGAAGATCAGGGGAGGAGGGAAGTCTCAGGCTGGGTGAGGAGGTTCAGCTGATTTAGTTCAGCTTGACATTTACTTGCCAGGCATGTGCTAGACAAGGGAGGTTCAAAGATGAATTGGATCTGATACCAGGCTCAGCTACAGTGATTGACTTGAATACCAAGTCAGCCAGACTCATTCCTCCCTTCCATGCTCATTTCTACCTCTAGCCCTTTTCAAAGCTGGTGCTTTTTCATCTCCCACCACCCAGACCTTACCTGTCCTTCAAGGATAATCGCCAGATCCCCTGTCTCATGAAGTTCAGCACAGTCACTCTGCTCGAATTTCTCCGTTTTCAGGGCTGCCGCAGCAATGGCAATCAATTAATATGAACTGAAGGAGGATGACAGGTCATTAAAGAACAGACATAAGACAGGGTGCAAAGGAAAAGTCCAGGCTCAGGGTTCAAACACCAGCTCTGCCACTACACAATCTTGAGAAGTTACTCATCTTCTTTGAGCCTCTGTTGTCCTCTCCTCAAATTGGGGGTGTTACTACATACCTACCTCTGGGGGCAACTGTGAGGATTAAGTGCCTAGTTCATACTGAGTGTCCCCTTAATGGTAGCTTTTCTCAGAATCAGACACTTAATAGATCTTATTTTGTCTCTTGATTTACTTTGCCACAACTTTCCAGTATGAAATCATGTGGGAGGCAGAAGAGTATAGAAGTTCAAACAGGTGCTTTGAGTTAATTTGTTTTCTTGCTGTGTGGCCCTGGGAAAGTGATGTAACCGCTTTCTGACTTCATTTCTTCATCTATAAAATTGGGATCACAGGGGCTCAGCTCACTGAAGTTTTGTGAGAATTAAGTGAGATCATGTATGTAGGCACTTAGCTTGGGCTTGGCACACTGTAAGTGTTCAGTAACTATTGGCAGTTATACTATTATTATTTTCACTGTCATTGTTATTATGGCTGAGCAAGAAGCAGAGGGCAACCAATACCACTAAACGGAGATATACTTTGAGAAACCTTCATGTGCTCAGGAAAATCCTCATTTCCCTTTCATTTCTTATATTGTCCAATGGGCAGTTGGAATTGTCTGCTTAATGCTCCAAACCTGTGCCTTTGGACAATTTACTTACTCAGTGTGCTGAATGTGTTTGATCTCCCTGCTTTTAACTTGTAGAACATCAAAAGGAAAACACTGTGTGACATGCATGTAGTGATATCATGGTTTCCTTCTAAATCTAAAGGATCAGGGAAAGATGATAATACCATGGTTAATGCAGGCTTGTCTGTAGTTGTCTGAATGGAGGGTCCTAGGCTATAAAACCAACACCATTTACCCATTGCCTTTGAAGAAAAGTCACTGTTAAACATAAAGCGGAAAGAAGCTTTGGAATAACTTTGTCACTATGATCAGCTTACTAGTTTAACGTGGTCTAATCCTTCCCCGGACTATTGACTCAGGCACATGAAGTGCTTGGTTAGCTCTCACTAGTACTGTCATCTCCAGTGGGGCACCGTGTTCTTTATGGGCTGTTCCTATATAGAATGTGAAGGATACATGATCACCTCGTGCAAAGGACAGAAAGAACATCCTGGTGCCGGTTGCAGCAGCTTTCCCCATGTTTTCATTTCCAGCAAATACCAAATCCTTCCATCTTTCATCAGCTTGTGTGTGGGGAGGCATGAACAAAATGTTCTGACATGAGTTGGTTTCAAAATTTCTACCAGGGAAGCAACTTGAGGGATTTAGCAAAGAAGCTGTGGGTGTGTTATTCGGGTCATGCTTAAAGAACTTGGAAAACAGAGTCAGAAAACGGGGGTTGAGGAGCTGGGGGCGGGGGTACAGCAGAGATAACTTGGCAGTAAAACAAAAGCAAACGAACAAAGACAGCACAACCTGAAAGGGGAAATGAGAAGGCTAGTGGAGAAAGGGGGCATCAAATTGACAACTTGGCCAGAAATCTGGACACTGTAAGAGACAATTTAGTGCCAGGTCATGCCCTGGGCAGGATTTATTGCTGCCTTCCTTGTTAACTCGGCTCTTGCTTCAAGTCAAAACTGTCATAGACTCCGAGGGGGTTTTATCTTCGTCATTGGTATGATCTGCCTCAAAATACACACCCGGACAGAAGTCTCCTGGGCTTCGAGGTGTTTACTCCCAAGTGAGGAGAATGATCCCCCCTTCCATCGGAGTGAAGAAAGCAGGGAATGTAGGGATGCTTAAATCGATTTTTAAAAGGAGGTTCCGAATGAGGCTTGTGCTCTGAAAGATGAGCAAGGCAGGGGGGTAGGGGTAGCACTGGCCGCTGTGGTAAGGCGGCAGGGACACAGGTGAGGATGATCCATGGACACTGGCCGGAGAAAGTAGAGGGCGGCTCCGGACCAACCCGCAGAGCAGCTCACCAGCCATCGCCACTTGTCAGGGCTTGTGGTTGCAAACAGAGTGGCACGAGCATTCTGCTCTCTTCTCCCACCCCAGAAATTGGAGTAAACTTTAAGATGAAGCCACGTTTGACAGTTCCAGGTGAGTAGGAAAGATTTCCCCGGAACCAAAGATAATGTTACAAATGAGGTGCCTTAAGAATCCTTGGGTGCAGAACCCGAGGAGGTGTGCCTCTCCCTGTCGTGTCTGGGAAGGCGGGCGCCCAGGAATGCGGCAGAAAGGCGGAGAGGCGAGATCTCCATCCCCTTCTCCAGCGGGGAGGAGGCCGCAATTTATACAGCGAAATTAAAAACGCACAACGTGTCGGCCCCGGAGGCTAATGATGTTTATACAGACACACCACGCCTATGGAACAGTCCCAACATTCCGCGCTCTGCGCAGAGGCGAGGAGGTGGGGGCGCGGCCGGTTGCCCCTCCCCCGCCGCCTTCCTGC
>NW_005355584.1:9358164-9368118 GCF_000412655.1 Myotis brandtii
GGGGGAGCAGGACGAGGGTTTTGCCTTAAAGTGAGCTGTAAAAGAGAAGGCAAAAGTAAGGGCTGAGAGCAGAGAAGTGGAGGTGTGCAAGCCTCAGACCCCAAGCGACTCCGAGGACCCTGGCGCTCTCAGCTGGGTGCTGCTGGACCAGGCGCCCTAGCGTTCTGGGCCTCTGAGTCTCAACTGTTAAACCGGACATGGGGCTAGGGCGTCTCTAAGGTCCCTTCCCAGCCCTAACTTTCTCTGATTCTAACCCTGACTTGTCTCGTGTGGATCAGGACTCCTGGCAAAAGGAAAAATTACTCCACAACTAGGACCTCGCTATAAATCCAGCTCTAGAAAGACACACACACAAAAAACGTTTCAAATAACCACAAACACTAGAACCCAGTGCATTTTAACTCTATTTCTCTTTAGAGATTATTTATTCCTTTAGTTACAAAGGTAATTGATTAGAGTTAGTGGTGAAAAAAAAAAGTGCTTGGGTCATTTGTCTTAAGGAGGAAGCATAAATCCATAAATCCTCTGGTTTCTAAGAAATAAAACTCTCTTCATTTCCAAAGTAGGCAGATCTTCCAAACAAGTCTTCTTTCTTCTTTCTAAATCTTTGTTCTTAGCCACCTAAAATCTGTGGCTTTGTTGTCCTGAGATCCATGTAATCTTTAAATAAAGGAGAAAAGACAGCCCCATTTTACTGTTCAGCCTGAGAAAACTGTGACCAGGAAGAAAAATATTTAGATTTTATTTTGAGTGGGTTTTTAACCTGAAACAAAATGATTTCTCATCTCCTAAAAGTGTATGTAAATTTATAAACTAGATGTTATACAAATGTACTATATGATTTTTAAAATATCTCTGGATGGCAAAAGGGACATAAGACCTTCTAGTAGCACCTTAGAATATATTACATGTGGATGACTCAGAGGCTGGTCAATCTTTCCCTCCATCATCCAAAACAGTAACATCGGCAATAATGGTTATGTTTCTGACATTTGTGGTTTCAAAAATAATGAGTGTTATTCAAATTCTAGTTGTTACCAAAACAAGGTAACAAATTGTTCAGTGATCACAAAGTATTGGAGGTTCAAAAGTTCATTCCAATTAAAAGACTCTGAGTAGTCTTCCAAAATGCCCACATGAAATTGCCTAGTCCAGGTCTCCTCCTCTCCTCCTCCTGCCCTCCCTAAATGCTCCCCCTCCAATCAGCCATCCCATGCTGGCCTGGGACTGGCAGAAGACACAGCAGCTCCTGCCTCACTCCTCCCCCAGCTCCCCAGGAACAGTCCTTGCAGTGGAGTGAGTTTGTCATGCTGACCTTGTGAGTGAGTGACCCACAGAAAAGGACACTGTGTGCGGACACTGGAGTTTTCTGACCTCATTTGCCCATGTCCGTATCAATGAGGCGGCCAGGGGGGAGGGGAGAGAGGAAGTGGGGAAGGGTGATCATGAGAACATGCAGGACAAGGGGTTGCAGCTGCTTTGGTGACAAAGAATAATTAGAGTTGTATTTCCTTAAAGAAATTGTTTTAAATCAAAGGTGGCCCTGGTGTTCACAACACTAACCAATCTCTCTTCTTCCTTCCTGCCCCATGTTCCCAGCCTCCTTTCTTCTTAGAAAGCTTCTACCACGTGGTCAGGACACAGTCTTCAGAGCCAAACCCGGGATTTGAATCTCACTTCTGTTTAACCTCTGTGGGCCACAGGTTCATCACCTACCAGTGGGAATGATAATAGTTCTAGCTCATAAGAGTACTAGAGATTTAAATCAGAGAACATATGACCAGACAGGTGCCTAGCTCTGCATGCAACTTTGCAATGTTTCCTTCCAGGGCTGTTTTATTCAGGTCTCCTCTCCCAGCTGGAGGGCTGCCGGCTTTACTGACTGCTGCTTCATGTGATCCCAAACAAGGATCTCACCTTGTCTTGTTGGGGAAGGAGGGGAATATTAACAGATTTGCATTTGAAAAGACGTCATGCAGAATCTATGGAAGTGTAGAATACTCAGGAAAATACCCTAATTGGGAAAGTTGCCATTTATTCAATACACCTCAATAAACACCAGTTCATACATTATTCCATTGAAACTTTACAATGGCCCCACGGCAAGAATTTCTACTCCATTTTATTGGGAGGAAATGAAGACAAAAGAGGTTAATAACTTTTCCCTGGTTGCACTAGTGTTGGAACACAATCACAAATAACACTGAATAGCTGCTATGTGCAAGGCATTAAATGCATGTCTTCATTAGTTTAAGGCTCATACCAACCCTGTGAGGTGGATCCCATTATCTCCCCATTTTACAGCTGAGGACCCGAGGCAGGCAGGATAAATTGCCTGCCCAAAGTCCCACGAGTATGCAGTGAAGTGACAGAGCTGCAGTTTGAGTGCAGGCTGGCTGGCTGCCAGCCCACCAACCCAACCACAGCACGTGCTGCCTCTGCTTGTCTGCCCGCTGTGATGGGAGAGTCCTGGCCACACAGAACCCCATTGCCAATGGCTGCAGTCACCATCCAGAATGTCCTTGAAACTGCAGATCTATTAAGAGTCAGCCCAACGAGAAACACAAAGCTGCCATTTATCATTTCTCTGTACTTGAATTTTCAAGACAGAATGATTGTTGATTTATCTTTGTTCTGTTTTCTGTTGTGTTTTCCAGGAGTCATAATATAACTTCCATGTCTTGAGAAAGGATGACCTTTTCCTGCCGTTTTCAAGGCCCTCCCCCCCTAGATATTTAAGAATAGGTGACCCTCAAAACTTTCCACAGAGCCTGAGCTGGCTCAGATGTGGAAGCTGTACAGAGCCCCTGTGTCGAGCCCACAATGAATCTTCCACAAGCTAAGGAAGAAGTTCCAGGGACCAGACGGGCTAGGGGAGACTCGACAAGAAAGGTTCCTCCCGAGCAGACAGAATATGGCGCCAACCCCGTGAGCCAGCCTCGGCCTCAACCCCAGGCCCTCACTAGGACTGTTGCACCTTGACCTTCAGCTCTCTAAAGTGCGCAGAAAAACATTGCCAACTGAGGCTTCCTGTTGTTCTTTTGCAAAGTGAGACATTTTCATGTTTTTTTCCCTTTTCTCCAAACAGGCTGTATTTAAACAAAGTTATTTAAAGCATTTCAAGGAAAAGTTTAACTCTTTCACCCTTCTAAAGATATTCTTCTAGAGTTGAAATACACAAACATTTGGTAACAATTTGATAAGGTAAAATGAATTTCCTTTGCAGTTGAGCATGCAATAAGATGGTCAACAAGTGTGATTTCCTGTCTTTTCATTTTATTGTGTTGTGAAGTTGGGACGCCCTCGGTTCACACATGCAGCCACTCTCTGAACCCAGAGAAACACTACTGAGCAGGGATTACATGAACCCTGTGAGAGCTGTCCCTGTTGACATATATCCCTAATAAGGAGATCATGACCTGTGCTTAGTGCTTAATCTACTTCAACTAACTTACAATGACTTAGAGCTAGGCTATCTGGACATAGAAGAGGTGAATTAATAATAGTAGTTAACTCTAATATGTGTCAGATGAGTACTTTACATGCACTAACTCATCTTCATAGCAACCCTAAAAAGTGGGTACTATTATTATCCCCATTGTACAGATGACAAAACAAAAGCACAGAGAGGTCAAGTAACTTGCCCAAAGTCACACAGGTATAACAGTGATGGAACTAGTATTTGAATTCAGGTATTCAGTCCTTGTCCTTAACCACTACCAAATACCACGTTCCCCAGTTTAATTCATATCTCAGTGGGAGTGAAACACAACACGGGCAGCTTAGAGGAGTGGGGAAGAGAACGGCTCTGCTGCCAGGCTGCCAGGTCCCGTGGTGACTCTGCACTTGTTAAATGTGCAATCTTGGCTCGGTTTCTTATCGTCCTGTGTGTCAGCCACTGTCAAATGGGGAGGCTCAGAGGACCTACCCATAGGGCTATGTAGGAAGCAAATGGTGGAAAGCATGAGACTGCTCTGGGAAGGCTGACCCTTTCTGAAACCCTGGGATCCAAGTGTGTTTGGAATTCAGAATTTTTCGAATTTTAGAAGAGAAGTTCAGTGCATACCTTGAATTATATAAATAACTCCTCCAGCAAGATCTGGGGGTCTTGGGCAGCATTCTGAAAGCAAACGCATGGATCAGTCTGTAGCAATCAGGGTGACTCCCTAAGTGAGCAAATGAAGATGATCATAGCCTCATATGAGTTCAGGTTTGAGCATCAATGAGTTTTGGAAAGAAAAAAAAAAGTTAAGTGTTCAGGGCATTTTGGGTTTCAGACATGGAGAGGAATTGAGGGTGTACCTCCGGTGAGGTCCAAAGCAGCCCAATTTCAGTGGAAGGCATGGAACCGGGAAGTGAAGGGAATCAAACGGCACAAACTTATAGTTAACAAATAAAGAAGTGTAAATTTTAAAAGTTCTCATCACAAGAAAAAAATTCTATAACTATGTGTGGTGACAGATGCTAACTAGACTTGCTGTGGGGATCATTTCACAATATATACACATATCAAATCCAAAGGAGAGCGGCAGGTCAGACCTGGGAGGCGACCACGAGGGAAACAGACACCAGGGGCCCAGGGAGGGAGAGTCCTGTCATCCTGATGGTAGAAATGAGTTCCAAAAGCCACAGCGAAAGGCAACAGTGTCTGCTCAGCCAACGAATGACAGGGATGAGGTGGGAAACAACGGTGGTCCTCCTGCACCAGCCCTGTCATCCGGAGAAATGAACACTTATTTTGGAATTAATGGCGAAGGCGCCTGCTAAGAAGTGGAAGGGGAGCACAGCTTCCTTCCTCGGCAAAGGGCTCTGTTTCCACCCCTCTGCAAACCAGAGGGATTTGGTGAGACTTTTCATGTGTGTGTTACTGCTCACCTCTAGTAAGCACTTGCTGAAAACCAGGCATCAGCTTGTGCTGTAGTTGCAGCATTTAATGCCCAAGTAAACCCGAGAAACAGGTATTGCCATTTTTATGGGGTTAAGGCTGTTCTGTAGGTTCTTTTGTCCAAGCTCTCGCAGCCAGCAGGAAGAGAACCGGGTCTCCAGCCACGTCTCCTAGCTGGGAGCTGGAGCTCTTACCACTGCACTTTACCAGGATGATGGCCAATGCCGCGGGGCTCACAGAGGCAAAGAAGTGACAGTAGGTGGGAGTGAGAGTGGCCGTAAGTAACTCATTTTCTCCTATTACTGTAATTCAGCTCTTAAAAGATCAGCCCTCCCTTCTAGTGAAAAGGGGGGGAGGAGGGAAGAGAACCAATGTACATACTGATTTTCAGCTCAGAAACATCGTGCCCGACAGCTAAAATAGACCTTTTTGAATCAGAGAGTGAGGCAAACAGAAGCCTTGGTTATTATAGTTAATTCAATTTAATTAAAGCCATAAAAGCAAACCACAGTTTTGCAGTAGGTGCTGACCATTCTGATTGCTTGGAGGACTCGGAGGAGTCCTGCTCTTAACTGATGGGCAGAGACCCAAGTTGCCACCATTACTCAGCCTCCGTTATGGGGCCTCTTTACCTTGACTCGGCCAGTCATTCTTTTGTACACTGTTTCTCTTCTGTGGTCTTTAATTTTGAAGGTGATTTGCTGTGGTTTTTTCCCAGTTATAATAAGAATTACACTTTTATTCCCTTTCCTTAAGAAGCCCAGAAAGCTGGGTGAAATTTTCCACTTCCTTTTCCTTTTCTGTTTTCTCTCCATCTCTGATATCCTGCCTCTCTGCTTCCCCACTCTCTTCCTGTTCCCCTTCTTGTCAGCCACCTTCAGCTGGCTCCAAACCTCCATCTCCATGGAAGGCCGTGGCCTCATGGGCAAGGCCGAGCCAGGCCCATGGGCACCCTGTGAGGATGCCATGGGACGTTGGTCAGCACTTCATCTCTGCCGGGCGCTGGTCTAGGTGCTGGGTATGCAAAGACAGTACCTGCCCCCAGCTGCTCACAGCCCCGATGGGAGAGGCACATAAGAAAGCAGGCATGGCAGTGCGGTGTGATACATGTCACGACAGATGTATCACCTGGAATTACAAGGGCACTGGAACAGAGGGACACTAACCCTGGACGAGGGCATAGCTTAGAAAGAGGCCTTTTTAAGCAGAGGATCATCAGGTAAGAAGGCCCAGGGGAGAGGGAGCCTATGAGCTTGCAGAGAACTGCTGCTTATAACCCTCTAGCCCTGTCCCCACTGCTGCCCAGTTTATCATCTATCTATCTATCTTTCTTTTTTTGTCCACTTGTATGTGGAATCTAATGAAGAAAATAAACTAACAAAGTGGATACAGACTCATGGATACAGAGAACAGACTGACAGCTGTCAGAGGGCAGGGGTTTGGGGGCTGGGTGAGAAAGGTAAAGGGATTATCATCTATCTTTCAAGCATATGGGATTTTTCTTTCTTGCCTCAGCCTTTGCTCATGCTTGTCTGGAGCACCCTTCCTGCCCTCTCCACCCCTCTTCCGGCTTATTCCAACTCACCCTGTAGGTCTCCAATTAAATGGCCCTTCCTCTGGCAGGCATCCCTAGCCCAGCCAGCCCAGGTGCTATTCTAGATGGCAAAGCTAAGGCCCGCTCTGTGCCCAGTCTCTCCCTGAACCTGAAACCCAGACAGAAAGCTCCAATCTAACCTCTGTGTGTCAGTTTCCCTGGCTAACAAGTAATGCTGATTTATTGATGCCATCTTCATGCTGGGCAGTGGACTAGGTGCTTCAGGCTCACTTCTCCCCACAGCAAAGTTCGTATAATTAACCCCTTTGTTGCCAGTAGCTGGGAACTCAGCTGAGCACACTTTTCCCATTCGTGTGTAATGCTGCTTCTTTCCTTCCATTAACCCTGACTCAAGCCTCAGCCCTTCCCCTTGTTATCCTGAAAGATCTGTTCACACCCAATCATTCACGAACTTAGAAACTTTACTGGAGACTTGAGGGGTCAAGAGGAAGAGGGCGTGTGATGCATACTGCTCAGCCTCCCACCTTTTTCTGGCCCTCCTAGCTGGCATCCATGTCTTGGGGTGTCAGCATCATCCCCCAAACAGGCCATAATAGCATTCCTACAGAGCACAATGCTCTCCCCAGGCATAATTCTGACTACAACTGAATTCAACTGCCCTCATCCTGTAACATATGGACGGGCCCCAAAGTAGAGAGAGGCTAAGTAATTTGCTCAAGCTCACTCAGCGAAAAAGAAGTATAATGGGCAATTGAGCCCACTCTCTAATATGTCATGCTGCCTCTTCATGACTGAATCACCTGCCTGGCACCTCATTTCTTGCAAAATGTAGGCCCTTAGAGTCTTGCCCCTGATTTCATCCCAGCAGCTGGATCCAGTAACTGACTGAAAGCTTCCTGACCCCTCCACAGACCACACCCCCCAACAGGGTCTCTTCCCTCACCTCCTGCCCTGCCTCTGCTCTGCCCACCTCCCTGCACCATATTTCCCGCTCTCTGATGGGGACAGAGTGCTTGGCCTGCCTCTAGTCTCCTGCTCCCACATTCTCCATCTGACCAATTGGGCTTCTTCCCATCACCTAGAGCTAGAGCCCCTCTGCCCACTGGGTCACCTCCTGTCCTGCCAATGCCTGTGGTCAGCTCCCATGGGGCCTTGCTGATGGTATGCACTGTTTTCAGAAGACAATGCGTCCTCTCATCTCTTCCTCTCTTATCCTCCCTCTTTGCCTATCACAGGCAAAGAATGTCTGCCTAACACGAATGACTTTATTTCCCACTGTTCCTAATTGCCAAGGTGCTCTAAGGAGGGCCTCAGAGTGTTTCATGGAGGAGCTGAGATATGTCTGCCTCCCATTTCTCCACTTTTGCTCCATATCGGCTGAGAGGGCTGCTACCAGAAAACATTGACTGATTCATTTTCTCCCTGCTCCCTCAGACATTCCCATGCAAACCTAAAAACAGGAACTCATTTCTGTTCTCAAACTGAAAGACAAATGCAGACTCAGCATCTGAGCAAGACAATGGTGGTCCTGCCTGTGTGCAGACAGGTGTGAGGCCTCAGCCTCTGGGAGAGACAGGAACAGTAAGGAGCTGGAAGGTCGTCTCGGGAGAGGGCTGGTATGCATTTAATGTCCAGTGGGATGGACCACTATTGTCACAGGTATCAACTCTGAATATAATAATAGGGTTAGAATTCTCAGACTATCTGGCAACCAGTTGGGGCTTTCCAAAGGACCTCACGCGGCCCGCCAACGCACGTGTCCCTGGACAGCCAGCGGAGGGGTAGAGTTCACCACACAGGCAACAAGGCCCCCAACATCCGGAGACTGCAGATCAAATTGAAAGTCACCCCTGGGGGCTCTTAGCCTGTGCTGAAGAATTGTGATATATGCAACTCCATGCGTGAGCCAAATTACGCAATAACTCCGGTTTCTCACTCATTTTTTCCCCTCCTCCTCCACAAAGTCTTCCCAGCCTGGCCCCACCAGCCTGGCTTCTTCCTCCTCTCAGTTTCTGATTGTCAGCCATAGGCACTTAATCAGGTACGGTCATGTGGCATTGCCAGCATTCTATATGAAACCCTTGCCTACTGCATTTTTCTTTAAAGAGGAGTATGTGTGCGTGCGTGCGTGCGTGTGTGTGTGTGTGTGTGTGTGTGTGTGTCCTGGTGCAGACGCGCCTGTTGGGAGCAGTGGGTGAGCTCTGCAGAGTGTTGAGGAGACACAAGCTTGGAGTCAGAGACACTAGCTCCTCATTCTGGATCTGGCATTAATGGGGACTCTGGGTAAAGGGTAAGTCTCTCAGACTCGCCTGGAAGATGTGGTCAATAACAAGAGTGGAAGGAAATGGTCACTTTTTCAAATTTGTCTGCCATGAGGGAATTCCTGTCTCCTTGTCCAGAAAGAGTTGGCAAGGAGTAAAGCAGGCTTTAGAAATACATTTTTAGAGACTCCTGGGAAGCAAGTAAACTAGGAAATGTGATCAGGGTAAGGGTATGAGTGGTGGTAAAAGAAGTAGATGATAGATTAGATAGATAGATAGATAGATAGATAGATAGATAGATAGATGGATAGGTAGATACAAACATACATACATCGATACATACAGATGCTGCTTATAAGCAGAATTAATAAATAGTTGTTTGAAGAAGCTGGAAAACCAGGAGAGATTCCTGAAAGGACCCAGAAAAATCTCCAATTAAGAGATAAAATTAAGAAGCTCACCTGATTTCTAGAAGGTGTTCATCAAGATATCAGAGGTCGCCCTGGCCGGTTTGGCTCAGTGGATAGAGCGTCGGCCTGCGGACTCAAGGGTCCCAGGTTCGATTCCGGTCAGGGGCATGTGTCTTGGTTGCAGGCACATCCCCAGTGGGGAGTGTGCAGGAGGCAGCTGATCAATGTTTCTGGCTCTCTGTCCCTCTCCCTTTCTCTCTGTGAAAAATCAATAAAATATATTTTTTAAAAAAAAGATATCAGAGGTCATCCCCTCAGACCACAACTCCTTGGGTTTAAAACCAAAAGATCCTGCCTGGAGCCCATGAAGTCACAGCCATTGAGTGAAGTGAAAGGTAATAGTGGCTACAAAAAGATTTTTTAATTCAGTATAAGTGAGGAAATGGATGTCTGAATCTCACCTGCCCATGCCCACTATCTGCTCACCCTCTATAAAAAGCTGTGTGGTCAAAAATAGAAAATGACATGATGGGTTCTTCCCCCCTCTGCCTTCTCTGCTCCCTGCATCAATTCAAAGTGGCCTGTCTCTCCTTCTTGGTTCTTTATTTGTACATATCATAATATTGACCATAGTTGTGTACATTGTCTTGTGTTTGTCAGAAAAATAGCCCCTGAGTATGTCCACATCCACATCCCCAGAGAGACTTTGGAGATGTGTTAAGGACCCTGAGATGGGAAAAGTTTCCAGAATTATCTGGGAGAGCCCAATCTAATTATGTGAGGAGGAGAAGAAGAAGAAGAAGAAGAAGAAGAAGAAGAAGAAGAAGAAGAAGAAGAAGGAGG
>NW_005355584.1:9368366-9373564 GCF_000412655.1 Myotis brandtii
GAGAAGAAGGAGAAGGAGAAGGAGAAGGAGAAGGAGAAGAAGGAGAAGAGGAGGAGGAGGAGGAAGAGAAGGAGGAGGGAGGAGGAAGAGGAGGAGGAGGAGGAGGAGGAGGAGGAGGAGGAGCTTTCCTGGCTGTAATGAGTAAGAGGAAGATATGATGACCCAATAAGGCTCAGTAAAATGCAACCTTGTTGGCTTTAAAGATTGAGGTAGGAAGCCATGAGCCAAGCTATTCGGGCAGTTTCTTCTAGAAGCTAGAAAGGTAGGTAAATGGATTTTGCTCTAAACTCTCTAGAAAGGAATGCAGCCCTGCCCACATCTTCATTTTAGTCTGGTCAGACTTCTCACCTCCACAACTATAAAACATAGGGAAACATACACTCGCCTCCCGATGGACTGCAAGCTCTCTGAAAACAGATGTCTTTTTCTCTTTCCTCATAATAGTTACACCTGTGCCTGATACATGATCAGCATCCAATAAATATATCTTGGAAGAATGAGTGAGTGAACAAATGAAGTATATATGTACACAGGGCTAACTACCAAAGGATGGCACTGGACACACGAAGAGATAACCTCAAGGTCACAGTCAGAGAAAACAGTTCCGTGCACCCTTGGTGAGAAAGGGAAAGCGGCCACCAGTGACCAGATTTTACCAAGTGGCCTGTCCCTTTTATCATGTAGGGGAATGACATACACATAAGGAGAAAAAAAAAACATAGAAAGATAAGTCCATGTGTAATTAAGCACTGAATTGAAGAAAAGGGTGGTGAGAAGGCAGGATGGGGGGGAAAATGGATTCTGGAAAGGGATACAAGATGAATGTGGACTTGATCTGGACTTCGAAGGACAACCAGAATTTGGATAAGTGGGAAATGGGGAGGATGTTACAGAAGAGGAGACGAGGAGACATTATGGGCTATCGTGAGAAGACTGGCTTTGCCAGTAGAATTATAACTCAGGTAGTTACATAATTGGAACAGCTGCCATCTGTTCTTCCCAAATACCAGCACTTTCTGTGGATCAGCTCATGTAATCCTCCCAAAGACCCTGTAGAGTTGTGTTAAGGGCATCTTGGGACTTTTTTTGTGTTCTTGACTGCCCAGTGTAGGAACCCCTTCGCAGGTGTGGGATATTTTCCCTCTACAAGCTTTGGGCTCCCTTTCTCTTGCTGTTGAGCAGAGGCTGCAGAGTCTAGATACTTGCTTTCTCTTTCCTCCTGGCAACAAGGACACAGGCAAGGACCTGATTTGGCCATCAGATGAGAATCAGGAACAAGTAGCAGAAAGAAGGGGACAGGGAGAATTCTTCTAGCAGCAGAAGAATGATATCTCTGGAATCCAGATGATATCAACATCTGGATTCCAGAGACAATAGAGTAGGTGGCTCCTCCTTCTAGCACATTTTCTGAAACCAATTATCCAGCCTTCTTAGCAATTCTTTGAGCTATTTAAATCATCATAAAAGTTCTTCTGTACCTAAACTGATTAGAATAAATTCCTGTTCTTCACAGATAAGAACACTGGCTGATACAGTAGATATTAAAATTCTTGTATTATAAATTAGGAATTTGAGATTCAGAATGGTAAAGTGATTTGCCCAAGATCACACAGCTCATGCCTGTCTGATTATAAAGCTTTTGCTCTTAACAACATTAATCATTAAATGTTCAATATGAGAACTGAATTATAAAAGGCTTTCTCTCTTGTGAATACTTCATACAAGGCCTGAGAAGGGAGAGGTTAATCCCATGGGAAGGCAGGATTTATGGGGGAAGGCAGGGCAAGCCTTTTGAAGACATTGTGTTTGAGCTACATCTTAAGCAATGGGTGAGGGTTAGTCATGCTGGCAAGGAGAAGGAGGAGAAGATCTTTCCAGACAGACATCAGAAAGACCAGAAGCCAAAGCATGGAACCATGAAATTTCAAGGGCTCAAATTTAGTGGCTTAAAACAACATCTATTATCTTAGTGTCTGTGGAGCAGCAATCTGGGCACAGCATAGCTGGGTCCTCTCCTTCAGGGTCTCTCACAAGGTGGCAATCAAGGGGCTGGCCAGGGCTCATTGTAAGGTTCAAATGAGAGGTTCCATTTCCAAGATCACATGGTTGTTGGCAAGTTTCACTCTTTGAGGATTGGTTGTTAGACTGGGGGCCTTAGTTCCTAGCTGGCTGTTGGCTGGAGGCTGCCTTTAGTTCCCTGCCAAGTGGTCCTCTCCACTTGCCTTATTGAAACATGCAAGCCAGGAAGACAATAGTCTGCTAGCAAGACAGAAATGCTGTCCCATCACCTTTGTCAATTCTACTATTTAGAAGCAAGTTGCTAGGTCAGCTGAGCTCAAAATGAGGGGATTCCCAAGGGACAGGACTGCCAAAAGGTAGGAATCCTTGGGGACCCTCTGAAAGTCTGCCTCCTACAGAGCACTTGAGGAATTGCAAATTGACCTGTACTACAGGGTGGTGCTACAGCAGGAGGCTGGAGGCAGGCAGGTAAACACCAGGAGGGCCTTCATAAACCATGCCAAAGAACCACTGTAATGCCTTGTAAGAGGTGGGGTTCTTTCTTTTCTTTAAACCTACCTTTTGGGTTCATTTTTGTTTCTCAAAAGCACTTCAGCTCCATTAGTTCCCTAAATTTCTATCTTACACTCCCCACACCAAGTTTCCATCCTCCAAAAGGTACTTGCCCGTCCAGCACTTGGACACACATACGGTAAGACAGACTTGAGCAGATGCAACTAAAATCATTTAAACTCTCCTAACCCCAAACAGGTAATACCTCCAGTCCATCACTGAGACTTAGGCAGAATATTGGTTTTGGTTGTCCAAAAAACTAGAATGGATGGGGAAAGGGAAGGAGTAGGTCAGGAAAGGACTGCAATGCCTCCTTGGGGGCCCAGCCCTTCCCACCCACCTCTGAGTTGTTCCCTAATCATGGTGCTGCCACCAGGCTTCAGTGGTTCCAAATCCATCATGGACTCCACTGTTCCAGATGAGGTCCCAGAAAAGCCAAAACTTCCCAAACGGCAACCAACTTTCCCTGAGGAAATGGCCTAATGCCAGGATCCCTCATTGCGGCAAACGTCACCTGATTATGGTTGTCACAATGATGACTGCTCTTTCTTTTCATCTAGGTTGAAAAATGTCCACCGTTCTGGCTTCTGCAGATTTTTACTGGCTCCTTTACCTTGATCACTTTCCCTGCACGTGTAAGAGTGTGTTCTTGCCAAAGCTCATTTCTCTGTGCTTAATAAAGCGTTTTATGGGCTACTTTGTTGGCAGGAAGCCCCCGTCCTCCATCCTTTGATCTGCAGACTCTGCGTGTACAGAGCTAGCACTGAGTAAGCGTTACCCTTCCAAATACCACTAGTCATGTCCAATATATAACCTCCAAGGTTCCACTGGGAAGCCCTGGGGACTCCTTGCCTATGATCCTCAGATCCCTTTGGCCTTGATTCTTGCCCCAAACATTATTAATCTCCCAGGAAAAGGAATAAAGGCTGTGATAATTCATGGATTTTGATAATTCACCCGTTACTGCGCATCCATTTGGAGGATGGCCACCTTTTAAAAATGGCTCGTGACAACATTCCAGATGTAACAGCTTTGATCTCTCAGCCAGAAGACATCTGTTTGCCTGTTATGACATTTTTACCTTCTAGGTTCAGGCCAAAATTGTCCCCCTGCTCCCCGAGCACGTCTCCCGGCTGGAGTATCTTTCCTCCTCTCCGCTCCCTTGGCTTCGTGTTATCACCTTCTATTTCCAACACTTTTTCCTCATCCCTCCATGTAGTATTTTACCGCGACCAAGAGAAGTTCTGCAGCTGACAGGAGATTGTATTATCTTTGAAGTGTGCTGGCTCTAGGCTAGTCTCTGGCTGGAGAAACAACTTACTGGACCTACTTAGAAGTCTCCTTTCCACTTGTGTTTCCTTCTCTGTGTTTATTCAGGGAGGAGAATGTCAGTGATCAGGAGGGAAAGTACCAGATGTCAGTTTTCTCAGTGAATCAGCTGAGGACGCATATCCCCGCTTCCTCCCCTCCCACAAAAAGCAACGATTTTGAACAAAATCCCTTTTTCCCTAACTACCATTTCTGGACCTTATCCCCTCTTCCTCATGGTCCCCAGCATTAACTCTGCTTGGAAGAGGTGACGTTTCAATCAGGTGCTATCCACTAGCAAAGAAAGCCCGACCATAATCTCCCCACAAAGAAGCATTTCCTCTGGGCCCCTGCTCCCTTTGCAAAATTACAGACACAGGCCCGGGTCTCAGTGGGTTACAAGGAGATTTGTTTAACCGCTTTGTAATTACTATTTGCATGCAGAAAGCCTTGGAACAAAAGCCCCTGTTTGCATAAAAATGCCACGAGATTAAGCCTTTGTTTGGGTCCCTTCTAAAAAGAAGTGTGATCTTACACATAGCAAGGACACCTGAGAGCTAAATGAGCTATCAAATGACCTAATAGATCTGCTAAGAAACTGAATCTGGCACTCGGCCTCCATTCACGCAGTACTCTGGTCAGTTATGCTTCATGATCAGCTCCCCCCACCCCTCTATTCTCCACAAGTTATGCCTCTGTCTCCAATAAGTGGGCCTGCAGCCATACCTACTGATGAGGCCAGGGAAGAGGACAAAGGAGCGAAACCACTGGAGGAGGGAGTCAGCTGGTGCATGGTTCCTGGCACAGACAAGGGCCCGGGAAACGTTACTCAATGAGTCTTTCTGACTACTGAGACCAGGACCCACCAGTTACCAAGCCAGGACGAAGATACTGGAGTCAAGGTCAAAGAAACAGCCAGACCACATCGGTCCTTGTGGGCACACATCTGGAAAGCACATTTATTTTTCAAAGACAAAATAATAAAGACAAAATTCAAGAGGGTTGTTTGGGTTGTTATATATAAGGAGGGGAGAAGGGAGGAGGGATGAGAATATAGGTTGCTGTGAATTACTGTCAATAGTTCTGGGGTTCATTGGCGAATTTATGGGAATAAATAAGCAACAAAGCTGTGTGTGAACTGAAGACAGCGTGACATGAGCCAAGAATGATCACTAATGTGATTCTGTGCACTGGAGAGATGTAATATAAAGTAATTCTCCAGGGGCTAACATTTTTATTATTTTGAAATAATTGTCTATGTTGCTTATACTTAAAGAAAACTTAAGTTAATACCCAATTAACTGAGAAATTATCTCCAA
>NW_005355584.1:9373584-9383594 GCF_000412655.1 Myotis brandtii
TGGGAGGTATGACTGCTGTTTCAAGTCCCTCCCTCATGACACACTGAGCAGCACATGGTTCACTGTGTCAGGACCACAGGGTCCGATTCAGGAGAGACTGGCCCTGATGGTGCTGGGCAGAGAGCACAGGACAGTCCTGATGCTGACCAGATGCCTTGGCAACTCTGGTACTTGCTGGAGATAGAGCTCAGTGTAGGGAGTTGGATAGACCCAAGTTCAAGTCCCAGGTCTGCTGCCACTGAGGCAAATGCCTTCTCTAATGTCAACTGGAGTATATTAGTTCCCTAGGGCTCTCCTAACAAAAGACCACAGACTGAGTGCCCTAAGGTAACTGAAATCCATCCTCTCTTCATTCTGAAGGTTAAAAGTTCTGGAGGCTGGAAGGTGGTGGTCAGCAGGGCGATGTTCCCTCTGCAGCCTCTGGGGAAAGAACATCCCTGCCTCTTGGAGTTTCTGGTGGCTGCTGACATTCCTCGGTGTTCTTTGGCTTGTAACTGTATCATTCCAATCTCTGCCTCTGTCTCACCTGGCCTTCTCCCTGTGTCTCTGTGTCTCCTCATGGCCCTCTTATAAGAACACCTTCTCATAGGGCCCACCCTGATCCCGTTTGACCTCATCCTAACTAATTACAGTTGCAAAGACCCTTTATTCCAAATAAGGTCACATTTTGAGTTTCTAACTAAACAAGAATTTCAGAGGGACACCATTCAATCCAGTACATGGAGATGATATATAACAAAAAGGACCATTATAAGAATTAAATTAAATAATATATATAAAACATCTAGCGCAATATAAGTATGCATCATCTTCATAACATCATCATCACCCATTATATCTCAGTGAAAGGATCGCATTTCTGAAAACATTCTGTCCTGCTAGCTAAGGTGACCACAGGTGAAACTGTGAAATAGTCCTAGGTTCAAATCTGGGCAGGGCAACCTCTGGTAAATTACTATCCTCTCTGAGCTTCAGTTTCTTTATTCTCCACACTGAAAGAGATATATATACAGGGATTGGCAAAAGTAGGTTTACAGTTGTGAGCATGCAAAACACAGTTCATTCTTGTATTATTATTTATTAACTAGAGGCCCGGTGCAAGAAATTAATGTGCGGGGGGAGGGGGGAGTCCCTCAGCCTAGCCTGCACCGTCTTGCAATCCAGGACTGCTTGCTCCTAACCGCTCTCCTGCCTGCCTGATCACCCCCTAACCACCTCTGCCTCAGCCCCTGCTGTGGCAGCTTCGTTGGGAAGGACAACCGGAATGACGTCCAGAAGGTCGTTCAGCCGTCCGGTCTAATTAGCATATTATGCTTTTATTACTATAGATTATTTTAGTATTTTCCAAACAAACAACTGTAAACCTACTTTTCCCCACCACTGTATATATCTCCATCAGTGTGGATATATATACCAATCTTCAATACTTACCGTAGATGGCATTTACTATGTTCCAGGCACTGTTCTAAGAGATTTACAAATATTGTCTCAGTCAATCCTCAGAACAACCCTGTGAGCTAGGTATTATTATCATCATCTTTATTTCACAATCAAGGAAATTGAATCAGCAAGTATTTAAGACAGTTGCCTAAGTCACATAGGAAGTAAGTGATGATGAAACCAAAACTCAAACCCAGGCAGTCTGACTTCAGAATTCCTCCAAGATTAAAAGAGAAGATATAAGAGTCAGATGGGCTCAGAAACACTTCTGGAAGTAACATCATGATGGCTGCCCAAGGAGAACCCCGAGTTCAAACTTGTGTTGATTGGTGCTGGTGGGACTGGAAAAACTACACTTGTGAAATGGCACCTGATGGATGAATTTACGAAGAAGTATGTAGCTACCTTGAATGTTGAGGTCCATCCCTTATGCTCCTCACCAACAGAGGACCTATTAACTTCAATATATGAGATACAGCTGGTCAGAAGGTTGGTGAGAGATGGCTGTCACATCCAAGCCCATTGTGCCATTACAATGTTTGATGTAACTTCAAGAGTTACTGACAAGAATGTGCTTAACTGACACAGAGAACCGGTATGAGTGTGTGAAAACATCCCATCATGTTGTATGGCAACAACGTGGATACTAAGGACAGGAAAGTTAAGCAAAATCGATTGTCTTCCACAGAAAGAAGAATCTTCCATATATGACATTCTGCCAAAAAGTAACTGCAACTTTGAAGAGCCCTTCCTTTGGCTTGCTGGAAAACTAATGGTAAACCCCAATGTGGAGTTTGTCGCCATGCCTGCTCTTGCCCCATCAGAGGTTGTCCTGGGTCCCGCGTTGGCAGCACAGTGTGAGCACGATCTACAGGTTGCTCAGACCGCCACTTACTCGGATGGATGACGACCTGTGAGAAAGGGACGCTGGAGCCCAGCACCAGAGGCGACTGTCCTGTGGTGTCAGTGGTGCAGAGCATCTGCCGCTTTATTTACAGCCGAGCGGAGCCTTGCCTGATCCTCGGGATGCTGGAGGAGATGAGTGGGCTTTGGAGTGAGTGTGGCAGTTAAAAAGTACCTTCCCTTTGGGGACCTGTGTGTTTACTTGGCTGTTTTGGAATGCAGTTGTTTCCTTATTGAGTTGCAAATGTAAGACTGCTAACAGTCACATCACAACACTCAGCACTGAAACCTTGCTTGTCACTGTCATTCCCATTCCTTGTCATTTAGAATCCGAATAAAGTTGTATTTCAAAGATCTAAAGAAATGAAAATAAAAGAGGTTTAAATAAAGCAACCAATAAGTGGTGATATAGTAACTACGGCTCCTACCCCTTTGCCTGACCTCAGCGCGCCTTTCCCCTTTCCTCTCTCTCAGTTAAGATACTCGGGTTGTTACCCCTGTTGACATTAAGCTGGAGCCAAGTTTCCATATTTAAATGTTCAGGCTGCTCAAGTTCCACTCAGTTTCCTGGAGTATCTTGCCCTCATTTTTATCTTGTTCTTATTCGCTCAGTGTCCTATGACCGTGGTCGCGGACAGGGTCAGAGAAGGGGAAGGAGTTGCATCTCTCTCTGGCAACTGGTGAACAGTGGGTGATTCTTTCCTGGGTTGAGGACAGAGTTAAGCAACAGCCTGTAAGACATATCTCAGGGACATCCACCCAGTGGGGCCACCCACTAGACCCAGGAACTGGTGTGCTATCCTTGGCACAAAGATCCTTGAGAGATCCATCATGGAGCTAAACCTCCCTGAGAATGTGGATCCATGCACAATGCGTTGGGGGTAGAAGAATCGAGTTACCTCCTGAGCATCCATCCTGGGGCACAGTGGGTTCCCAGCCGAGGGGCCCTGCCCCTCACTACGCTGAGCAGAAGGCATTTACACAGCTCTAGTACAGTTTTCTGAGACTTGGGATCAACTCCCCAGCTGCTAATCAGGCTCTACCCTCTGATAAATGATGCAGTAGGAGGAGCAGTAACCCCACCCAGCCCAGTTCCCCTCCTGGCTTTCTGGCTATTGCCAAAATCCCAGCCCAGACATGGCAGCTGTCTGTCATTAAGAGTGTGCGTGCTTACCCAGGTCAGGGAACTTCACAGGTCCAATGATAACTTAAGCAACTTCTGGACAAATTTGTTCACCCTCCCCAAACCAGCAGCATGAGCACAGCTTTCTCCAGGAGGTAAAGTGAGGGACAGCACTTGGCAAATTGTGACACAAGCTGTCTGCTGCTGCTCCACCCTTCCCCTTTCGGGGTCCCTCCCTCCACCCTCCCAGGGACCTTGTGTCCTTGTGCCATGTGGAGGCAGCCACCCACTTAAACAGCCCTGCCTTCCCTCCTTTCTTCCTCCTAAAACATACCTTTCCTTGCTCCAGACTTGCGAGGGCCCCGCCTCACTTTGGTAACAATGAAAGTTATTAAAGGAACAAATCCCTGCTCACTTGTGGACCAGCTGTTGGGCGGCACCTCCCAGGTGCCAATACACCTTTACCCAGTTCAAACGTATATAAATGCAGCTCCTGGAGAATTACCTACTCTTTAGGCAAGTCTGAAATTTGCTGCTGCTCACCCACGGGCTGCTAAGATGTATGAGTTTACACTTGATGCTGTGAGGTGAGGGGTGTTTCTATGAACTGGTTACTAAACCCATGAAACCCACTAACAGAAAGTAACAACATTTTTGTGCTGGGAGACATGAACAAGTGACCTCGTCCCACAAGTACCTGAGCTCCAGGGTGGGGTGACAGAACTTAGGTCACTCACGCTTCAGGGCTTCCCAGCATGTGTGTGCTCCTGCACACCGCTCCCTGCTTCTGTCTCAGCCTCCCAGCCCAAATGCCCCCTGCCCAGCCCCCTGGAGTCCTCAAGACAGGTCTGATGGCAACAGGGACTCGGAGCTCCCAGGATTGACTGTGCCCTCCAGGAAGCATAAGTTACAACCAATTTCTTTTTCTAGCTGCACTCACTTTGCGTACCTTTCAATTCTGTCTGAAATGCATGGAAAACCTCAGGTTTTTCTTTGCCTAGAATCCTCCTCATGCTTGTTGCTCTATTATGAATGTCGTTAAAAAATACATGCATATCATTTGTCTATTCCAAGTACCTCATATAAATGGAATCTTATAATATTTGTATGTATATATGTATATATATGTAATATATATGTTACACAATATATATACATTCTACTTATATGAGGTAACTGGAATAATCAAATTAATAGAATGGAGATTACCAGGGGTTGGAAAGAAGGAATGGGAAGTTAGTGTTAAATGGTAAGGGTTGCACAACACTGTGAATGTACTTAATGCCCCTGAACTATATACTTAAAATGGTTAAAATGATAACTTTAATGTTATGTATATTTTACCACCAATATATAAAATTTACATTATATATTCTATACATGTATATTATAATATATATTAGCTCAACTCTTATTTAGATATATTCATACAACTAATTTCAGATGGTCTACATTTTACTTTTGATCGCTCCTCTGTCATGTTCATGTTGTAGCCCTTGGTTGGGGTCTTTAGTCTCCTAACTATTCCGCAGATTTGGGGTTTACACAAGCAAGAGCAGCCCCCGTCCAATCAGAGCCCCACACCCTCTCCTGCACTCCCCACAGCCACCCTCTTCTCCGTGCTTTTAAGCAGAAAGCTTTACTCGTTAAAGAAAAAGTCCTTGATTTTCAGTGGTACATTTAATAATTCATAAATCACGAGAGGTTCAAACAGGTTCAAAGTTTAAAAGTTTAAAAGTTTTGCTGGAGCTTTAAAGTTTAAACTGTCAGAGGCTTTGACAAAAAACTTTTCCTGTCTGGAATATTTAAGATTGTTGTGTCATATTATATTCAGGACTCTATTATATCCTCCTCTCCCAAAACGTTTCTCCTAAGAAAATCCTGGCATAGCAGCACAAGCATTTTCTTTGTGGCCCTGAGACCCAAGGTCCAGGAATTCAGCAGGTACAGGGAGCTGGCCTGGGAGAGGGCAGGGGCTGTGACAACCCACCTTTTGGGGAACATCACTTAGCTGGCCATTGTGTGGGGATTTCTCTTTAAAAGAATAAAAATTGTAAAATGAGATCCTGGCAAAAGTGTGTAACGAGGTCTTGGCGGAGGACAGTGAGTTGTGTATAAACTGCTATTTCAAAATCTGGAAGCGGAGAGGCCAAATCTTCCGCTGGCCTCCAGCTGACCTCCAATTTTTCAGGCATAATTACTGTATTTGCATGTGCAATTGAGTGTGGTGTCAGCCACCCACACCAAAGCACTTTTTGCAGTGTTTTGGGACAAGAACAAACACAGTCATTTCCCTTTCAGACTGTGTTTTACCAAGCAAGCAGAGAACATGGAGGTCATTTCTGACATTCTGGCCTTGGACCCTGACGCTGCATATACTATGCTGCACTGCTAATGTCACTCTATTTCCCAGAAACCTACCGTGGCTCCCACTGCGTGGCCCCCACTGGCCTTGCAGGTCAGATCTGAGGACTTAGTCATGAACTTTCAGTGCCATTACGCCTCATATCAGACACTCACTGCAGACAAGCCAGCCCACACCTCCCCTCCCACCTGCCTTGCTCACTGCTGTCTCCAGCCCTTTCTGTTTGCTGTTCCTCGCAGCATCTGATACTACCCGCCACTCTCTTCTTGACTCTACAGTCTTGACTTGAATTGACTCGTTTCTCCTCTTTCCATGCCTATCTCCTCCACTTGTGTAGGTCTACTTCTCCAGTTCCTCTCCCTCCAGCGTGGGGTGCTCCCCTTCACTCCACAGTATTGCCCCTGGTCCAGCTCCTTTACCTATGGCTTCAGCTACAACCCTTATCCTAGTGACCCCAACTCTGGGTCTCTGCTTCTCGCCTGTCTCCTGGGCCCTAGCACTACCTTCCCATCTCTAAACTAGTTCCCCAAACTAGAGTCCAGCAAACTCAAAAACCATTTATTGATTGCCAACCCTCTGAAATAAAAATCAGTATGACATACCCTGCAGAGTCGCTCACTTGCCTGCAGCCCTCTAGAACTCAATATTTCATGTTCTTTCTGCCATTGCTCTTTTTGTATTTCCTGTCTAGTCAAATATCTGGTTGTCCAAAGTAGAAATCTCAGATTTACCCTGAATGTCTTCCCCCCTCAACTTTCCCATCTGAATTGAGAGTGAGTCCTGTTGCTTCAATACTAACACCCTCTCTCCCATCCTCTCACTCTTCTCATCCCACCACTACTTCCGTAAGTCAATCTTTCGTCATCTCTGGTCATAACTGCTGTGATTATCTCCTTTCTGGTTGCTCTCCCAACAGTCTTTCCCGCTTCCAGTCTTCATAAGGTCTAACATGGAAACAGTCATGTCACTGCCTGTCCACCACACCATTTCCCAAAACTACAGTCCACACTCCTGGAAAGGAATTCAAGGTCCTTTTCAGTCTGAACCCCATTGACCTTTTCAGCTATGTATTCCACCACAACTCACCTCCTCCTTTGCTCTTCACTCTTTGCTTTGGCTGGACCAAACTTCCTTCTGTTTCCTGATCATGTAGCCTCATTCATATCTCCATACCTTTGCAAATACAGTTTTTCCTACTTATTCTGTGCCTGGTGAGTCCCCATTCCTCCATGAAGTCCAGCTCACTTCCATCATGAAGCTTTCGGGGAGACACACGCTCTGCCTCACACTCCTAGACTGCTTTGTTTCACACACAAGGCCCATCCATCGGACACGTTGCCCTTACTTGTGAGCCCTTGACTATGTTTATCTTTGATCCCTCAGCACCTAATATACCTCTGGCCCTGCCGGTGCCAATTTCTCTTCTGAATGAATTAAATCTCGTAGCACCAAATGCCAGCCTCTGGATAACTGAGTGCAGTTAGGGTTGGAAAGCATAATTCTTAATTCAGATTCTTTGTTCCTCTCTAGCTGCAGCCTGATAAATGTTCACTATTCCTCTATGGTAAGTTTGGAGAGAAAATAAAACAGGAAAATGCTTATGTAGATGAATCCTCTCTCCTCAGCAGACTCACCTCCCTTTCTCTGTGGGTTATAAAATCCATTTATCCAGTCACACCCGTTTTAGGTATCATGTGTAACATTCTGGTTTTTACTAGAGTGGCTATAAATTATTTTATGCTAAAACTGTACAGATATTTGTATGGTTCATAGAAAGCTCTAGTTAAATCTCTGTTCTGGCAGATGAATTAGGATATCTTAGAGAAATATAGGCATTGTGATATTTGTGGGTAGGTTTTCCTTTGCTTCAGTCTCTAGGGAAATGGCGTAAATCGTTCTTGTATATGTCAGGCTTTGAAGTCAGACAGACCAGGGTTTCAATCCTGGCTCCATCAGGATGTGACCTGTAGCATGTACGTCACCTCTCCACCTCAGTTTCCTCATCTGTAAAATGGAAAAAGTGACACTTCACAGGGCCATTGTAAAGATTAAGTGAGATCATATCTTTAAAGCATTTATCATGATACTTCATGCTACAGATTGCCCTAATTATTAGCACAGTAAGAGCTATATATTATGTAATTATATATACACAACCACACACAGGAATATGTAACTACATACATAAATATAATATGTATGTCTGTATATATATTTACATGTGTGTGTTTGCATTGCCTATAACAATATAATCCTTGTAGTAACTCTATGATGTAAGTACTACAATAATTTCCACTTTACAGATGAAAAAACTGAAATAGGTTAAGTAACTTTCCCAAAGTCACACAGCTAGTAAGTAGCAGACCTGGAACTTAAGCCTAAGCAATGTAGAGTCAAAATCCAGGCTCTTAACACCCATTAAAATGTTCCATAATGCCTCATTTAAGTCAATAAATGGTAACTATCATCATCATCACCATCACCATCACCACTGCCCTTGCCATCGCCATCATCATGGTTGTCCGGGATATGCCAACATGTCTGTCTCATACTACAAAAGTCCCTCTGGCTAGGCTGGCTCCTCAGTCAGGCCTAGGGTGGTAACTTTGTTGCCCAAATAAAATTGTAGTCAGCTGGTAATCTCTGGGGGTGGCCCAAAGGTCAATCCAGTACGATGCTAATTCTTGGACCGTAGGGAATACTGTCAAGGGAGGCCCTGGGATTTCAATAGAGTCGATCAAGCCAGGATACAAGCTGGTACTGCCAGAATGTGTGGCCCTGGCACACCGTCATCCCATTGCTTGTTGTCTTCCTTCTTTTAGCTGGAGAAAGAGACCAATTGATTCCTGCCTCTCAACTAACTCCAGCCAGATGGTGAGATTTTGTAATCATGTCTGTCGTGGATCACGGCCCACAGAAATCAGACATGGAAGCACTTGCTTCTCCAGCATTTGACCCTTGAGCCTGGAAATGAGAACTTCTAATCCAGGGTCACTATTTTGTTATAAAAATAATGGCAATCTCTGTAAGTCAATCTTTCATCATCTCTGGTCATATTTATTTGTAAAATATATAAGTGGAATTTCATGTTTTTTAGGGCAATGGGCTTGTTTGCCAGAAATGTTATTTCTCCTGTGTGTTCTTCTCTTCCCTGTTATTACTACATTTACTGACCATCCTTCTTTACCTATTTCCCCCTAACTTCCATCTCCAAGTATGTTCTTTGCTTTAACCTCTATGAAGGGTCTTTGTCCTGTGTAGTCTGTGCAAAATATGTTTTCCTGAAATATTTTTGCTTTGGGGATCAGGCAGATCTGCCTTTCAATTCTGACTCTGTTTGGCATTAGGCAAGTTGTCTTCTCTAAGCCTTAGTTTCTGCATACATAAAATGGGTATAACAAAAAAGCCTACTTGATGGCATTGTTGTGATTATTATACTCAATAGTAACAGTAACTAACATTCACTGAGAATTAGCATATGTTGGTTACAGTGCTATCAGACAAAACTGCTGAATAATAATAATTTAGAAGAGATTATAATGCCCTACTTTGCACCCAACTTCTTTCCAGGAGGCACATCACCCTGATAGAAGGGAATGAAGGCTGTCCCATCTGTCAGACCTCTGCACATAGCAGTGTGACACAGGCATCATCTCATTTGGTCCTCGCAAAAACCCTACAGGGAAGGTATTGTTTTCATTCCCATTTTACAAATAAGTAACTTGCCCAAGGTCACCCACTGAATAAGTGGCAGAGGGGTACACTTAATTACCATGCACTATAACAATAAAAAGCAATAGCAATAATAATAACAATTAGTGCTTACTGAGCAGTCACCATGTGCCAGCCACTATTCTAGAAGTTGTCCATGAATTGTTTCATTTAATCTTCACATCAATTCTATGAGGTAGACACTATTACTAAACCTGTTTTTACAAATGTGCAGATTGAGAGGAAAGTGTATTAAGTGACTGGCTGATGAAGGTCATGTGGTTGGTAAATTGAGAGTCAGAACTTGAAACCTGGCAATCCGAATTCAGAGCTGGAATCTATCTTATGCTTTCTTTCTTTCTTTCTTTCTTTTAAAATTTATTAGCCCTATTGATTTATTTTTTATGCTTTATTTCTAAAAGGAAAATAATAAAATATGCATTTAAAGAGCTTAGCCCAATAATATGT
>NW_005355584.1:9383610-9392495 GCF_000412655.1 Myotis brandtii
ATATATATACATTTTTATCACTAATAAAATGATAGTCAATACTTTAATATTCTGCTTTGCAAAGCAGCTCTTCTGTAGAGTGAGACCTTCAAGGAAAAATCTGAGTGGACAGGAGCCCATATTCTTTGATTTATTTGACCTTTGCTCATCTTAACTGCTTTTGCAACAATGCCCATCCTAACCCAGGTTTGTCATTACCCCAAGTTTCCTCTTCCAGAAGCCCTTCAAGTAAAATGATCCTCAAAAATCACTTTTTCTTTCTGCATTAGCTCTGTCTTAATTTTCTATTGCTGTTTAAAATTTAGTGGCTTAAAACAACATGCACTTATTATTGAACAGTTTCTGTAGTCCAGGAGTTCAGGCACAGCCAAAGTGGGTCCCCTGCTCAAGGTCACACAAGCCTGCAGTCAAAGTTAGCCAGGTTGCGTTCCTTCTGGAGCTTAGAGCCCTCTTCTGAACTCCTGTGGTTGTGAGCAGAATTCAGTTCCCTGTGGATGTCGGACTGAAGACCTCTGGCTTCTTACTGTATATTGGCTGGACACCACTCCCAGGTCCTAGAGGGTCCCACCGTTCTCATCCATGTGGCTCTCTCCACAGGAAGCCCACATTCAGAACAGCCTGCTTCTTCAAGGCCAGCAGGAAACTTTCCCTTGAATCTGCTGAGATGCCATCTTACAAAACAAAACATAATTGTGGGAACGACATCCCACTAACTTTGTCATATCTATTGGTTACAAGCAAGTCCTGGGTCTCACTCACTCTCAAGAGGAGGGAATTGCACAAGTTGGGTCATGGGGGTAGGGATCACCGTAGGGCATATCAATAAGCTCCTTGGCTTCAATTTTTATTTCTCCCCACTTCTCTCAATTTCCTTTTCATCCCCAAAGAATACCACTTCTTTCTTACTGTGTCTATAAAATTCTAAGATTCATTCTTCTTTTTCCCACATTTGTATAAAAATAAGGGTCCAGCCCTACTTTTTTAACAGCTTTATTGATATGCAATTTGTATACCATAACATGCAAAATATACCATTTAGTGTACATTTACAGAGTTGTGCAACCATCCCCATAATATAATTTTAGAACGTTTTTCATCACCCCAAAAAGAAACTGCATACTCTTTAGCAATTACCCCCATTTCTCATATTCCCCTTGGCTCTAGGCAACAAAGAATCTATTTTCTGTCCCTGTAAATTTGCCTGTTCTGGACATTTTATATAAATGGAACCATACACTATGTGGTCCTTTGTGACTGGCTTCTTTCACTCAGCATAATGTTTCTGAGCTTCATCTGTGTTGCAGTATAAACAGTATTATTATGGCTATATAGGGTGCTTAGAGTGCTGTAGACAAAACAGCCAAGAAATGAATGATCTGGCTTATAAAAATAGGGTTAGAATACATATCTCTATTCATATTTCCACCTTACAATTTTTTAATGAGAACTTATTATATATAAGGCCCTGGTGAGAAAAAAAAAAGATACATAAGATCCAGACAGTGCCCCTTTCCCCCACCCCCTGCCTCCCAAAGATATAAAAGATTCAGGAGCTCAGATTGATAAAGGAAACCAGGCAAATACACCATTCGAACAGGGTAAGTCTGACTGGTTATTTAGCACACGTAAACTTCAGAGGAGGAGAAATGCACAGTTAAGCACAGTGAACTTTCAACTTACTGGGATAAAACAGAAGCCAATTCTGTTTTATCACTCTCTAAGATGTGAATTGTCTTTTAAGGGGAAAAATAATGTTAATCAATACGTTTTGCTTTTAGTCATATGGCGCTCAATGATTTTCTTAAATGGGGTAGGAGTCGTTTTGAGAGCTGTCACATGTCGAGCTTGCAGCACGGCCTGCCTGTGGGTCCAGTGGAGAAGCCCAGAGGAGGGGCAGGCTTTTCCTTGGGGCTGGCGTTCCCTGTCCCGACATCAGCCCCAGGGATCCCATTCTGCAGTGATGTGCTCATGAATATGTGCTCCAAGCCCAGAGGAATTCCACTGTGACTCCCAATTTTTCATTCACCCAGAGGTCAGCGCTCGAATATCGAAAACACTTCTGTTTAGACAAGCTGAGGAATGGGGAGACTAAATGGTTTCTGTCAGCAGGAGCTAACCTATGTGTGGGAACTTCGGATGTTTCACAAAAGGGCAAGTTCAAGCATCCTTAAAACTAAAAGGTGTCTATCACATCAGCTGAAGACAACAGTCAGATGATGAAACATTTACCACAAATGTAATATTCACAGTGTCCCCAAACATTCCTCTGGGATAAGCAAGAGTCTTACTCAAGATTTTCAGACGGGGCCCCACGATTTCAAACTCTGGTCCGGGAGCAAGGCCAGAGTCTTGGTCATGGGACTAGCCCCTGCCAGGGCCAGCAGCCCGGGCCTCTCCTTATGAGCTACTGGCTACCTTTTTGGGGTACTTTCCTTGGGGAGCAGGATTATGGGGGCCTCAGGAAGATTCCTCACTCCTCAGCCCCTCTCCCACCCTGCTTGCTGATCTGAAATTCCACCCTTAGAAATTTATACCCTTGCTCCAATGCAAATACTCTTGGGAGAAGAAACACATCTTTTATCATCCATTTACACCTTCGTGCAAATGTGTTTATCAGAGTTTTTGCCAGAAAGGTCTGTTTTTAGATGGGAGGAGGTGAATGGAACTAAGAACAGAAAAATGCCTGGGGATGAAGAGAAAGTTGCCAAAGCCACAAAAGAACAGAAAAGGAAGAGAGAGAGGCTGCACCAAAGACAAACAAACATGGCTTCTTCCCAGGAGTGCCTGCCTGAGAGGATGAAGGGCTGACCCAAACTCATTGGGATCAAATAGAGAGAAGAGGGGTGTGAGGCAGCTACCTGGGTACGGGGGAGCTCGGCACTGTGCTTCCGTGTGGAAAAGTGGGGGTCAGGCCCTGGCCCTGGGTTGCATGCGGTGCCTGTCTTCTCCAGAGGGACACTCTCACCAGGGACAACTGCACTGTGAGGAGTGTACCTGCGCTGCCCGAACAAAGGAGGAGGAAGCCCGCACCTGTCTTACTAATCACCGGAAGTGCTTTTTTCTGCTTTAGTTCGCTGCCAAGAGCCTCCGGCCCACTTAATCACACACAGACCTTTTGCATTCAAAGCAAGCGAGCAGTGTTTGTCTAACAGAACTTGCACCCTGTACAGAAGGAGCCAAGCTCCCAGAACTCACACTGAGCTGCTGTTTCACACCCATCAACAAGGTGACCCAAACCTGGCGAGGTGATTACTTATTCATACAGCATGATGACTTCACAACACTCACAAAGGATTAAAACTCAGAGCCATCCAGTTCCACTGGGGGTTAGGGAACCCTATCAGAAGTCATTTTAAACTTAATTGCTTTTTTAAAAAATCCTCCTGGCTTCTTATAGTTGGTATTATTCCTGAGAACCACAAACCAAAGCCAAGCCTCTCTGATGAACCCAAATTTCCTGAACTTACAGTCAGTTTAGGTTCTTGTTGACAAACCCACAAATAGTTGGACTTTCTCTGCATGCAAACCAAACCTGGGATATATATATATATGGTTCCCTCTGGATTTTGACTGGGAGATTGGGAGTTCGATCACTCGCTATGACATGCACTGACCACCAGGGGGTGGCACAAAACATGGCGGGCGACCAGCAGCAGCAGCAGGGCATTTTGACTGGGAGACTGGGAGTTCGATCACTCGCTATGACATGCACTGACCACCAGGGGGTGGCCCGGAACATGGCGGGCGACCAGCAGCAGCAGGGCGCTGAGGGAGCAAGGGAAGGAAGAGGCAGGGAGGCGGGGAACCTGATTGGCCCTGATCACTGGCCAGGCCTAGGGACCATACCCGTGCTCAAATTTCGTGCACTGAGCCTCTACTTGATCAATAATGGTGAGTCCAGGGAGACGTTGAACATCAGCACCAGGTATGCATATCCACAAATATTTTTCAGGTGTAGGTATTCAGATATTTCTTTTTAAAAAAGAAGTGAATTGCTATGCTCAAAGAAAGAGAGTGAAAGATTTACACAGGAAGCTCCCCAAGTAATCTTGTCTGCTGAAAACACCGTTAAAAAGCCTGAAACAGGAAGCTCCAACTCGCTTTCATTTGCTTAACATTCAATTCTCATTCTAGATCATTTCATTTGAGGAGGAAAAAGCCTACCTCAGAAACTCGGGTGAAAAGAGCCTCCTTGTAAGTCAAAGTTTAATGAACTGTAAAACCTATCATAAAACACTTCATATGGCTTCAGTTACTCCATGAGCTGAACTGTGCTCCAGGCTTACAAAAGTATATCTTGCTCATCTTTTCAGATGCCACTAGAAGCCTTTTTCCTTTTTCCCACCCCAGTGGCTTTTTAAAAAAAACCTTTTCTTTTCGTTAAAAAGATTAGAGAATCAAATTGTATTTCTCTTCCGAGAGAAGACTGGTTCCGAAATGCGTTTGAAAGTGTGTTTGTGGCATCTGAAAGTTCCCTACCTCCCACACTCAAGTTCTAAAGTTTGAAAGAATCATCATTTCTAGTTTGATGTATATCCAAAACCGAGAACACAATGCAAGGGAGTGTATGCCATATTTCACTCCACAGTGGAGTCACAGTTTTTTCTTAGACATGGTTTTAGCATAAAGTAAATTGTATTTCCAGGATTGCTGCCAAACACAACAATACAAGTTATGATGACCAAAAACAGCAAAACACGAGTGAACCAGAAGTGATGAGGTTTCATAAGGAAATCCCATAAATGTTAATATGCTTTGGTTTTACTTGAAGATTAATTCATTAAACCAGGTTGGCAAAATGTCAGCATATAGAACTGTACAAGAAGTGAATTCAGTAGAAACCCAGTGGGGATGCAAATCATCATTTAATGCTTCTTAATGCAAATGATGAACCATATCTCAACAATCAATGATTCTGAACATGAAGAATATCTGTTCTTTTCTTTTTTCTTTTTTTGTATTGGCTAAATACTTAATAGTGACTATTTTCCATAGCCTCTAAGTTACTACATTTTTGGATTGTAAGCATTTCTAGCAAATCACCATCCAATCATTCATAAACCATCCATATGAATTTGCCCCCATAATATTCTTCAACGGAGTGAAGGTGGGGAAGGGGCGATTCCACACAGGAACTTTGCTAGGTTAGTCCATGATTTTCTCATATAATCCTCACAACAACAGAATGAAATAGGTACTATCATGTTAATATGAAATGTAAGTTCTGAAAGGCTAATTATTCAGACACATGACAGGCTCCAGAAGTGGAAAGGAAACAAATATGGACTGTAGGAGAGTATTTAGCCATATACCCTACTTTATTCAAGCAGTTTGGTGAAGGCATGGGCTTGGTTTAAGATTGTGTTAGACAACCGGCTGTGTTCTTCTGGCAGCAAAGCTACTCAGACTGAACCACGTGCCTTATAAGCATCACATCTTTCCTGGTACAGTGTTTTGCCAAAATGAGGGAGAAAAGATTTTGAGCATGCCACAATATGAGAGTAAGTGACTGAATCAAAGTTAGCCTCTTTCACTTCTCTTTTTTATAACTGAGATAAAACTAACCATTTATAAGTGTACAATTCAGTGGCTTGTGGTACATTCATAGTGCTGTAAAAACCACACTTCTCTTTCAATCTTTCAGGCCGTGACAGGAAAAAGTCTCAGTGGTCCTGAGCTATATTTAATAGCTCTCTAATATTTGATAATTTCCTTTTTTTTTTTTAAAGAGAGAGAGGGGGTGGGGCGCAACATCCATTGGCTGCTTCCCACATGCCTGCTCACAACCCAGGCACGTTCCCTGAGGGGGAACCCAACCAGCAACCTCCCAGGGCACTGGACAACGCCCAACCAACCACACTGGCCAAGGCCATAATTTCCCTTTTTCAAAAGAGAGAGAGAGAGCAGCCTTTGAACCTTTGATAAATAAGCATACAACTAGAATTTGATAATACAAATGTGGTGTTTTACTTGAATTTATTTTGTATTTGCCCCGAATTTCTATTTATGAAGTAACAAAATTTCCTTACTAAATAAATACTTAAGTAGAATGGTGAGGTCACTTAAAGCAAAACAATTGAGGTAAATAATAGCATTGGTGGTACATAGACAAGGCACATATACACACAAACCCCATCAAAAAGGAGGTACGTGAATGACTGAAGATTCAGAAACTCCCTGGCGATGGGATAGAAAGTCACTGGGAGAGTCAGGTGGTGAGCGGTTAGAAGAAAGAAGTTGGGCAGAATGAAATGGCCAGTCAAAATGTCGTAGGGATGAGAGCCTGGGACTTGAGAAGGTGAAATCTAATAATAAATTCTGAGGTTCCAGGGCTGATCTCAGAATTACAGGAAATCACCCCGTCTCCAAGCAGTGACAGATTCACCCTCAGCCTGGGCATGAGCGTGAAGGGCAGCAAACTCTGAAGGCTGTTTTCATGGAGGACAAGCAGGAAGGGAGCCCAGGATGGGCCAAGAGAGCCAAAAGGGTAAGCCATGCTTCACAACTGCTGGCTGTAATATAAGGAAACGTTCCCATCTACCAGATACCTGCTAAGGAAGGAGGTAAGGAAGAGAGGTAAGGCCAGGGACCTGAGAGGTGATCTTTAATGGAGTGCCTGTCCTTTTGCCCTCCGGCTTTCTGATGAAGGCTTGTAGTCAGAGCTGCGATGTGGGAGTGTACATGTGTAATGAGTTGTCTTCCCTCCCGTAGGTCTGCTCACAGGGCCCATCCGTGCAGGAAACGGACTGCATGCCTCAGAAGTGAGGCTCTGCTGCTGGAAGATCCTACTCCGCCTACAAATCTGTTTCTAATGATTCACCATTTGTAAATGGAACTCCCATCCCAGGCTCTTCATTAGTAAGAGGTTATCAAGAAGAAAAATGGGGCACCCATCTGGAGATAAAAATCCCTGATGCCTAACAGATTGTCAGGAAGATTTCCAACCCATTAGATTTGAAGACAATGCACACACACACACACACACACACACACACACACACACACACATACACACTGCAGAGCTAGTCTTAGCCAGAATATTCATTCATTCATTCTAGGTACCCCACATATATTAGGCTCTCTACTACACAAAAGACAAAATTCTTCCTCTTAAAATGAAAATATCTTTCAAATAAACAATACTGTAAGCCACTGGCTCTGTACAAATTGGTGTAACACAGTGTGATATGATGCTTCCCCCTAACATCTTGGAGAGATCAGATACACTGAGAAAAATGAGAGTTTGATCCATGGAAATTGCATTTCCCTCCCGTTGCTACCACATTTCTATGTTTTCCTTACTGCAAAATGTGTCTCAAGAGTTGTTCTTGTCCCTTGTCCTTATCTTCATCTCCATTCTCACTCCTACCTGGCAAAGTCACCAGTGACCTCACATTGTCAAACCCAGCGTGACTTTTCTGTCTTCCCCCTTCTTGACTCTTGGCAGCATTTGACACAGTTGAACTCTCTAATTTGAAACACTGGCTTCTGTAACATTCCACTCTGCTAATTTTGATCCCACCTCACAGGCTGCCTCTTCACATCTCCTTCCCCTCTGTGTTACTTCTAAAAGTAGAAGAGCCCCAGGGCCATCCCTCAGCTCTTTTCTCCATCTCCAGTCTTGCCCTGGGTGATCCATCAAGACCTGAGGCATTGAATACCATTTCTAGGCTGACAATTCAAACAAATATCTCTAGTCCTGACCCCTCTCCTGAGTTCTGGATTCAACTATCTATCTACTTGCTATCTCTAATTGTATGTCTAATAGGCATTTCAAACTTAACCTGTTCTGCACAGAACCTTGATTTTTCTTCCCTTATTTCTTCCATCTTCCCCTTCTCAGTAATAGCATCAACATCCAACCAGTGGCCAAAACAAAACCATCATAACTTGTCAGGTCTCTTGCCTTCTTGCTGGTCTCCCCGTTTCTGTTCCTCTATTCAAAATTCTCCAATGACTTCCCATCTCAAATAACATCTAACTACTGATCTTCGTCTATGATTTGCCCACCCACCAACCTCTGCATGACCTCGTCTCCTCCCACTTCCTCTTGATTCACTCCACCCCCTACATGCTGCTCCCCCAAACACACCACGTGCGCTTCCACCCCAGTGCCTCTGCACCCACTGTTTCCTCTTCCTGGAGCACCCTTGCCTCAGATATCAGCATGGCTTACTTCCTCACTTCTTTGCTCAAATATCACCCATCAAAGAGGACTCCTCTGATTATAATCTAGGATTAGCATCCCTGTCACTCTTTATCCCCTCAAGATGTGTTACTTTACTTCACTATCACTACCTGACCTGTGTTGTTTATTACTCTCTGTTTCTGTCCACAAGGGTGTAAGGACTAGGAGAGTAGGGACTTGATCTTCTTTGTTCTCTGCTCTATTTTCAGAGTCTAGAAAAGTGCCTGGCACATAGTAAAGTTAAATCAGTATTCGTTGAATTAATTCATAAATCTTTATTCATCTTTTCATCGACTCCTCATGTTCAACCCATCTGAAAAATCATCCTTTCATCTCAAATTTAAATCCATCTTATGTTATCCTCACTTAAGTCACCATCATCTCTTTCCAGGACCACTGCTTAGCATCCTGCCTGGCATTCCTGTTTTCTCTCTAAAATCCATTCTTCAAACTGCAACCAGTGATTGAAAAAAACAAAAACATTCCTCAAAAAGTTAAAAATGGAACTCCCATTTGACCCAGTGATTCCACTTCTAGGAATATATCCCAAGAAACCAGAAACACTAATCAGAAAGGATATATGCATCCCTATGTTCATAGCAGCACAATTTACCATAGCTAAGATTTGGAAACAGCCTAAGTGCCCATCAGCAGATGAATGGATTAGAAAACTGTGGTACATCTACACAATGGAATA
>NW_005355584.1:9392709-9400892 GCF_000412655.1 Myotis brandtii
AAGGACTTGTATGCATGCATATAAGCATAACCAATGGACACAAGACACTGGGGGGTAAGGGAGGTCGGGAGAAGGTCAAGGGGGAAAAAAGGAGACATATGTAATACTCTTTGTAATACTTTAAGCAATAAAACCAAAATTAAATAAATAATAAAATAAAATAAAGAGAATGAGGCCACCCCTGGGAAATCTCATGGCTTGTCTCAGCATTGTTAATTGCAGGGTTGGCATCATTCAGTGTAAGTTTTTTTAGTTCTTTATGAGTCCCATAGTTGCCTTTTGCAATGATTTTTAGGGTGGAGTGGGCATAGAGTAGTTTTATAGCAATAAAGAACTGGCTTGTTGAAAAACACACACACACACACACACACACACACACACACACACACACACACACACACAAAACACACACAAATCAGGCCCCTTGTTTGAAACCTGTGACTAGTTCCCAGTGTTCTTTGAATAAAATATAAGCTTTAACCTGGTCTAAAGGCCACACATAACCTGGCACTACTGCCCTCCCCTATCTCATACTCATCTCACCAAGCTTCAGCCACACAAGACTTCTTCCTCTTTCTTGAACATACCAACTTTGTTCCTGCCTCAGGAACTTTGCACATGCTGGACCTGCTATGCAGACAGCTCTTCCCCAGATAACCACATGACTGGCACTTCCTCTTTATCCAACTCTCAACTTAAATTGTCACCTTCTCAAAGAGTGATCCATCCTTCCTGGCTACTCGTCTAAGCTGGACTTGACACCAGTCAATCCCTTTCATGTTATAGAGCTTAATTTTCTTCATAACACTTACGTTATTGACTTGCTCATATATTTCACAGCCCTCTCCAGTAAAATATTCTGCCTTGTTCTCCATTATAGTCCCAGTATAGTATATAAATCTTGGCATGATTATTATTAGCAGTAGCAGTATTTGCACATGAATAGTTATTAATCAACTTTTTGCTAAATTAAATTAAATTTGGTAAATTTTAAATTTTTTTCTTGAACAAGTAAATATTTATTACAACTGTTCTAAATGTTTAGTTAATGATATTATTATTTGTATTGGCCCACCTAATAGATGGTAGCAAACATCACCAGAACCTCAGGGGCTTAAATCAATCAAAGTATATTTTGCATTCATTTCTCTGTTTATTGAAGGTGTTATGTGGGCAGCATTCTACACAGTGATTCCAGGACCCAGGTCCTTCCATCTTGTGGCTCTACCAGACTCTATCTTCAAATTTTCCACTGGATTTTCTTCATTTGACTTGTCAGCATGCAAAGAGAAAAAGCAAGCCAAGGGTCTCCTTGGAGAGGTTGGCCAGACCTGAAAATGGAGGTCATCACTTTCACCGGCATTCTTTTGACCAGAACTAATCATATGGCTGTAACTTAACTGCAGGGGAGGCCCTTTGACTAAAGAGCTGCCTCGGAAGAGGACAGGACTGGAGAGCATCTATTCCACCTCTGCAACACCACTGTGTGTTCCGCAGAGAGAACCTTGAGTTCCAGGTGTCTGCCACCTGAACAAGTTTCATCATCACCTTTTCCGTACTTGAGCTTCACAGGAACTGACAAATCAATCCCAGCAGATAAAGACCAAAAGTTCCTTGTCGTCTCAGAGCAGATGGACATGAAACTCTGCCAAAACAGTCCTCACCCCTCAGCATGCTTTTCAGCATTCCTAGGAGTACAATGTTTGAGCCCCAATTCTATTCATGGCATCAGCCCAAATTTACAATCTTTAATAGCTAACTTGAGCCTCTGAATTTCAAGGCCTAGTTTCTTGCTAAGACGAATGGATTTTGAAAGTCGGTTTTAGGCTAATTCATCTTTGCTGGTGGTTTCTTTCTTTTTGCTTGTCTAGACTTAAGCTAACTATTCTTGTTTGACTGTACACAATATATTATCATGAATCTTAAGATTAATGATATCCAGTATCATGGAAAGCAGGGTACATGAATCAATTATCAATAGCTCAGTCAGGGTGAAAACAAATTCAAATAGGCAGCTGCACCATGTTCTAAAGGAGTGGATTTGAATATTTTCAAGTTTGTTGTGAATGAAATCTGATGAGGGTAGGCCACAGATCCTAGTGAAGACAATTTTTACTTTTTCCTCCCCTTTCTTGGTTTCATCTCATTCACCTTAAGCTTAGCCTATGATCTGCATCTCATAATTGTTTCACTTAAGCACCTAATGGAAATTACAAGGCCATAAAGATAAGGAACAAAGGTATACTTTAAAACAATGTAGAATTTTATCAATAAAATGAAAACATTTAAACCCTAACCCCACTCTAAGAACCAGCATGAGAGTATAAAAGCAAAACACATTAAATTAAGTGTGTGGAATCTGATATGGTTCTGATTTTGTTCATTTCTTTTAGAAAATCAAATACCAATATACATCCAACAAGACACATTTAGGAATAAAAAGCAGATTAAAAAGACCAGCTGAGGAGAGAAGATATATATAAGTAGAACAACTATATAACAACCTTAAGGCAATTTTTTATTTATTTAAAATAATTTGGTAAATGCAGACGATAGTCAAAAGTGTTATACATAAAAGACAGAGTGCTGTGGACTGGGGTGAGTGCAGGAAGTCTTCAGGTACGGACGGAAAGGCATCGTGTGAGTTGGGGGAGAAGAGAAGAGATTCTCCAGGGAGGACCCAGCATAGAGAGACATGAAGATGGAAGTCTATGAGTAACGGGAGATGAAGAAAGCTATTTGCTGAAGTAGGACATGTGTAGTGGGATGCTCTATGAGAGAAAATGGGAAAATATGATTTATTGAGCAAGGCTCATTGTAAGCAGGCTAAGGAGTCCAGACTTGAAGTAATCAAAATAGGGCAATAGTGTAGGGTCTTAATCAGGGGAGAGGGATGATGAAAGCAGTGACAAGTCTGGCAGCAGTCTGTGGGATAAACTGAAAACGAGGAGACCAGTTAAGAGGCTGCTGCAGTAACTTATATGGGACTTGATAGGGATTTGGCTCTGAGACGTGGTGTTAAAACTGAGAACGAGGGACAAACCCAAGACGGAAAGAGGCTTTTGAAGGATTGGCTACAAGAAGTGAAGGAGAAGGAGTGAATAAGAACCCTGGGGAGGGGCAGTGATGGTGGCACTGAACAGTAGGAATTTATAAAGTATATGATGCATCTTGTAACATTTATTGCTGAGTTAGTCATTGTGGGATTTTTTTTTTTGTAATTTCTAATTCTCATACACATGGTTAGAATTAAAGTTAATATTCTTGTTGGCTTTAGTCTCATGTAAGTTTGAAATTTACAAAGTTGAAGGGATTGACAATACACATCACAATAGTATATAGTTGCCAGATCATGTTTTAATCTACAACAGAATAGCAGAACAACGCTACATGTAATAAAAACATATTTTACTAGGAGAGGCCGTCAGAGTTCAAAATCAAAATGGTTGTTGAATAAGTGTAGCTGGTGTAAGACAGCTAACTCATCTCTTAAGTATCATGTTAGCTTTTTACCTGACATTTTGTGCTTTTTTATAATTACTTTTGTAGCAAGTAGAAATAGGTGCAACTGATGCCAAAAAAAGCAAAAAAACAAAACAAAACAAACAAAAAAAAAATCAACACTCTACCAGAGTAAGGTAGACACCAGGAAAGATGTTAAAAAAAAAAAAAAAGCAACACATGCAAATTTCAGGAAGAAAGAAATGTCTGTATGTGAAATGAATGTAAACATAAAGATCAGCCAGGAGCAAATGGGAAAGCAAAAGAGTGAGCAAAGCCTCCCCACCCACCAGGAGAGGATTTAGAAGTGAGAAAGCTGTGGTAAAACAGAAGTGAACTGGAGACCCCAAAATTAGAAATGTGTGAATTAGCATAAAATAAAATATTCAGCAGAGGGACTTGATCCTTTGACACAGTCAAAAGTAGAATCATTTCTCAGATTCATGAGCCTCCAGTTCACACAAAAAGTGCACACTTCAGGCCAGAACAAAGGTGGCATAACTCACAGTGCTGTAGGAGAAAGCCAATGGGAGCATGAGTAAGTTCTGCATTAGAAGAATAATGTTCAGGATCTCTGCCATGGAATTCCCAAAGGAATTAAATAGTTCCCAACCAGCAATCCCACTTCTGGGTATACATCCAAAGAAAATGAAAACAGCATCTCAAAGAGAAATCTGCTCTCCCATGTTCATTGTGGCATTATTCGCAATACATGGGAACAACCTAAGTTGTCTGTCAACATATTCATGATTAAGAAGATGTGATATATATGAATATTCACATATATGAATATTATTCAGCCATGAGAAAGAAGGAAATCCTGCCATTTGTGACAACATGGATAAACCTTGAGGACATTATGCTAAGTAGAATAAGTCAGGCAAAGAAAGACAAATATGTATGATATCATACAAATACTTGTATGATATTATTTATATGAGGAATCCAAAAAAGTTGAACTCATAGAAACAGAGTAGAATGGTGGTATTCAGGGGCTGGGAGTGGGAGAAATGGGGAAATGTTGGTCAAAGTGTACAAACTTCCAGTTATAAGATGAATAAGTTCTGGGCATCTAATGAACATTATTATAGTGATTATAGTTAATGATACTATATTATATATTTGAAAGTTGCTAAGAGGGTAGATGTTAAATGTTCTCACCACAAAAAACAAATAATTGTATGACATGATGGAGGTGACAGCTAACACCATTGTGGTAAATCATTTTGCAACATGTAAGTAAACCAAATCAATACATTATACACCTGAAACTTACAAAATATTTATGTGAATTATCTATACTAAAATTATATATACTAGTGTATGTAAAAGCCTAAGCAACCGTATGACTGAACAACCAGAATGACCAGTCTACCAGTCGCTATGATGTGCACTGACCACCAGAGGGCAGACACTCAACGCAGGAGCTGATCCCAGGTGGTCAGTGCACTCCCACAGCCAACCTCCCACGGCTCTCCCCCAGCTCCTCCCCCAGGCCGGCTGGCCCCTTCCATAGGCCTCAATCGCCAGCCAGGCCAAGGGACCCCACCCATGCACGAATTTGTACACCGGGCCTCTAGTATCTTAATAAAGCAGGAAAATAAAAGAACATGTTCCCAAATTTTGGATGCATAAATGAGATTATAGAAAGAGGGACTTGGGAATTCATTTGGAATTAAGGAACATATCAGGGGTCTGTAATTGATTTCCAACATCTAATCTTCCCTTCTTGCTCAGGAACAGAATTCCCAAATGTCAGAAGGACACATGGCTGCCTAAAATAAGAACTATATTTCCCAGCATCTCTTGTAGCTGAGGTGTATCCATCTGACTCATTTTTGGTCAATGGGTTACATGAGGAAGTGGTGTGTACAGATTCAGGAAATGCCTTTAAAAGAAGGGAGCATGTCCTATTCTTGTGTTTTTTTCATTCCTGATCACCAAAATAAAAGTGTGATGGCTGAGACTAGAGAAGCCACTTCGGACCTCAAAGTGAAAGCCTCATATTGAGGATGGTGACACAAGGATACAGGAGCCGGGCCCCTGGTAATAATGGAGCCACCGTGCCAACCATAGATAACGTTTATTTGAAAGTGAGGTAAAGTTCTATTGTGGTAAAGTCCCTGATAATGACCTAATTAAAAAAAAAAAATCTCTAGGATAACTAGAAGTTACAGAGTTAGGACAGGCTCAACCAAATCAAACTCGTATGAGGCTTCCAGCACCAGGAAAACAGACAGGGTTCTTTGAAAGTGACTATTAGGTTAAATCTGATCAGTGTTAATGAACATGAGTTTTAGCTTGACACTGAGGAAAAAAAAGAGAAATAAGTTCATCAAACCACCTAATTAGATGACTGACCAGGTGAGGCTTAGGGAAAGTGATGTGAACATACTTAGCACCTTCTATGCTTAAAATACACAAAATAAAATAGGGGGCTTTGGCTCTTGAACTGAAAGTAAGGAGAAAGTCAACAATGCACTAAGAGCTTCCCAGTTACAAACATGGGAGAGGATGGAGGGTGTTGCCCAAAAACATTGCATGTCATGCACAAAATCACCAGCAACCTTGGAGGCTTCTTGCAGGGCTAAGGAAGTACAGTAGAATTTTTCTAGGTAGAAATTCATGGTTAAATCATGACTATGTTGCTACATGGTCTTACCGTAAGCTAAAAATCTTTGAGATGAAACTAAAAATGTTAAAGGAAAGTGAAGAAACCACAAAATCAAGTTAGCCTGAAAAATGGTAGACCTCGTTTTATCACACAAGTTGATGAAACACAGTTTGATAAGATGGGAAGGCCCAGTGTGGGGATCAAACAAAGGATTGCTCTTTGGAATTCATAAACAAAGGAAATATCATGGTCTTGGCTTTGAGTGCTAGATAAGAACATACTTAGAAAGTATTTTTATAGGAACCACTACGTAATAGTTCTTACAACACAATTTAGTTCCACATTCTGGCAGAAAACTCAAAAACTCCACTATGCCATTACCCAACTTTAAAAAGGGAACTGTGACCAGCCCACAAGCAGCAAATTGGAAAGGAAAAAAAAAAAATGTTGAACGAATTTACATAGAGAAATGAACTGAGAAAGCCAGGTTATTGCTTAAACATTACTAGAAGCCCAAGAAAACTATTTATAATACATTTAAAAATCTGTTTCTTTTTAAAAAAAATCTATATAGCCATTAACTATTTAAAAAAAAAAAACCCTCTATTTTAGGAGGGATTTCTTTTCTTTCTTTCCTTTTTTAATGTAAAGATTGAGCAAATAAGAGAAATGAGGAGATACACAGTTTGAAGTGTAAACCAGAAATTGGGCAGCAAAAAGAATGTGTGGCCTGCTCGGGAGCTCCAAACACAGGGGTAAGAGAATGTGGAAGTTTGTCTGGAAGTCTGGAGGACCCCTTTTGATCATGGAGCAAAAGATTTGATTGAAGATGAAAGGAGAAAAAAAAACCTAAATGGAATTTTTAGGAAAATTTTGCCTCCCAGATTCAGTTTGGAAGCACACTAATGGGAAATATTAAATGCCCAGAATGTTTCGGACACCGCTGACAGAACAAACTCAGCAGAGCCAGAGAGCAGCTACTCAAGAGTTCTGAAGGAACTGTCACCTCAAACGTGTAAGAAGCTGTCATCAATGCGTGACTATCTGACTGCCAGGAAGCGTCTCACCCACGTGAGAATCTTGAAGAACACGTGCAAATGAAACAGGAGACTTACTTTCATGAAAGATAAACTAGTGGAAGATAAAATCAAGCAGAAACACTACATATTTTTTTAAATGTGGCAAAATGGGGGGAATCATGCTAAGTTAATATAGTATCTTTGGAGATAAAAGAACCTGAAGACAAGGGGAATTGATGGACATCATTTAATGGGTCTAAAAGTTCTTTACATGGGTTCCTGCTATGAAAAGTAATGGGGGTTGGGGGGAAGGGAACATCTGTAATACTTTCAACAATAAAGATGAATTTTAAAAAGAAAGAAAGAAAACAAAGCAAAACTTAGATCTCCTCGGACCTGATAGAATAATCTCATTTTTCTTGATGATTTCTTGAGGCTGTGCAGGAATATGTGTTGCATCACTCTGGGTATAGTGGTGTGCTCTTTCCATCTCTCTTCTTCAGTTCTTCTCCCTGAGGCAGTCCTTCCTTCCTACCTCTTCACTTCCCTCTTCGCTCTGAATGCTGCCCCTTGGCATCCCCTTTACCCTCTTTCTCTCTCCAAAATCCTGGTCACTGCACACTCCCCACCTCACCCACCTCACCCCCATCACCTACTCACACCCCAAAAGGCTAGCTCAATTTCAATGGCACTCAGCAAGAATTTAGCCTAAACATTAGCTACCTATAGCCCTTTAACTGTGCTCTTGGAAATACTTAAATTCACACAGTCATCTAAGATCAAAATGTTTCAGAAAAAAATTAAATTACTCTATTACCTTTGCCCACATGGAAAAAAATAATAACAACAGCTAATACTTTTATAGCACTTACTAATGCTTTATGTCTATTTTTTTAAAATTAAATCTTTATTGTTCAGATTATTACAGTTGTTCCTCTTTTTCCCCCGCATAGCTTCCATCCACTGGGTTCCACCCCACCCTCTGCCCTTACCCCCCACCCCACTGTCCTCATCCATAGGTGTACAATTTTTGTCCAGTCTCTTCCCGC
>NW_005355584.1:9403178-9430709 GCF_000412655.1 Myotis brandtii
TAGTTGTAGAATTTCCACTCAGCCAGCCTTCCTGTGGTTCTGGATGATGTCCGTTTTGTCTTTTAGTTGTATTTTTGAAGTGGTTGTGCGAGGCAGCAATTTCCGGTGTTTACCTATGCCGCCATCTTAGTTTCTCCAATGTCTATTTTTATAATATCTATCATCATCATCCTCCATTAACACATGATAAACTGAGGATACACCGTTTAATTAGCAGGACAGGTTTCTGAGCCCTGCTCTTTAGTCTGGCTCCAGAATCCACATTCTTAGCTACTACACCACATGGACTCTCATCACTCCCCACTGGGATTCTGTTCTTGAGTTTCTGTCACTGTGGATGGCACCTCTGCATATTCACAAACCCTACTCCCTCACCCTCCCTTGCCACTCAGTACCTAGACCTGCAGGGATTCCTGCAGCAGCCTCTCCCTGCCTGTGTTTTTGCAGGAGTATACATTCTCCCTCTCTCTCTCTCTCTCTCACTCTCTCTCTCTCATTCATACCTCCCCCCCCCACACACACACCATCTTTTCACCATACATAGCCAGAGTGTGGGGTGTCCAGTACTTAAGGCCAGTAGTTTAGCTTCTTGTGTAATTGTGTAATAAGATTTTTAAAACACACACACACACACACACACACACACACCAAGGAGCAAGATATTTTTAAATTATTAAAACAAAAATTTTGAGTGGGGTGCTATAAGACTAGATCTCAACATTTCTGAACCCCTGAGGGTGAAATTAGGGACAAATGTATTGGAAATCTTCCAAAAATGGACTTCCTGCGGCTCTAAAAGTGGAAGTAAGAACACGTCTCCTGGGCAGGCTCTTCTTGTTTCTGGAAGGGAGCAAGTTAATGACCTCAGGGTAGTGGCCACTCGGGGTTCACATGGCAGTGGATGCTGGAGTCTGTCCCAAGCCAACCCTCTTAAGGTTACTAGCACGCAGGAAATTGGCAGTAAAGAGAATGGATTTTAAAAGTAGAACTTTACACCCAGCTTGCGTGGCTCAGTGGTTGAGCATTGACCTATGAACCAGGAAGTCACAGTTCAATTCCCAGTTAGGGCATACGCCAGGTTGCAGGCTCGATCCCCAGTGTGGGGTGTGCAGAAGGCAGCCAATCAATGATTCTCTCTCATCATTGATGTTTCTATCTCTCTCTCCCTCTCCCTTCCTCTCTGAAATCAATAAAAATATATTTTAAAAAATAAAAGTAGAACTTTGGGAGCAGGCCAGTTTGGGGTGGGAGTTTGTGTGTGTGTTGGGGGTTGGGACGAGCACTGTTTGGGCCCAGGGGAGGACAGGTATAACAAGAGTCAAATCCCTTTACCCTTCAAAGAACAACTGTGTGCCTTCAGCAAAACCAACACCCGGACACAACACAAATTTTGGAATAGAATTAGCAAAAATGAAGTGTTCTTGGAACTCAGTAAGGGGTTCCTCCAGCCTCAAGAGGCAGCTGGGTTCTGAGCACAATATAAGAAGAGAGTTACAAATAAGACCCTATACATTATTGGCCATTTAATGGAGAGGGAGGAGCTAAGAGAGAGAGACTGCATTTCCTACTCATCTAGGTATGTGGGGAGTAGAGAAGGTATTGATTTCAAAAAAAAAAAAAAGATGAAATGTGATCTTATTTGTCTCTCAGTGTACATGAACTGGATCATATCAATTATATTAACTACTAGAGGCCTGGTGCATGGATTCGTGCACCGGTGGAGTCCCTTAGCCTGGCCTGTGGGCATTGGGCCAAAACTGGCTCTCTGACATCCCCCAAGGGGTCCTGGATTGGGAGAGGGTGCAGGCCAGGCTGAGGGACCTCACCAGTGCAACGATCGGAGCTGGGGAGGGACCGAGGGAGGGCTCCAGGGCGTGTCCAGCCTGTCTCACCCAGTCCCAATCGGCCTGACCCCAGCAGCAAGCTAACCTACCAGTCAGAGTGCCTGCCCCCTGGTGGTCAGTGTGCATCATAGTGACTGGTTGAACAATCAAACAGTTGGACACTTAGCATATTAGGCTTTTATTATATAGGATTATTGTAATTACTTTCTTCTCCTTCTCTCCCTTCCATCTCTGAGACCATGGCCTGGAAGTGTTGCCTCTTTCTAATTTTCATGAGCCAATATATCACTGTGTTTGACCCTATTCTGCCATGACATCCTTTCTTCATCAAAGGGGGCCTATACTGTGGTGAGATGTTCATGCTCTAGTCTGGTCCTCAAATTTGCAGGACCACGAATGCATTTGGTCTGCTCACTCTGTTCAATGATAGGTAAATTAATTCACACTAATTAAGTCCACAAGAGGGTGACTCATGAACTGGGAGAATATGTTAAATTACAGAGAGAGATAAAAATGGCCTGAAAAGCAAGGACATGCATTTGAACTGAACACGGTGTTTGGAATGATTCAGTCCATCCTAGAAGCCAAAGAAACAAAGCAAAGCATTGCCTTGTTGACATAGAATCAAAGCAGAGTTGTTTGTATGCCGTCACATGATACTTTTAGCAAATTCTAGTAGACTAAGAAATTGGCTTTCATAATTGCTATACTTGAAACACCAAAATCAGTATTGAGAATGAGATGTTCCTCTCCCTTGAGGCTACCAGAGTGACACTGATAAATTCTTACAGCCCAACCTTCATTTTTCCCATTATCAATGAGACACTCTGTTCTACTTGTACTTGTCATGATGCTTAGAATTGTTAAACTTACATGTAATTTTTATCAATTATAGTTTAATGGGTAATTTAGATTGTGGAAAATACAAGTCTAAGCATCATAGCATAGCACCCAAGAGCTAAAAGCACAGCAGCAATCATCTAGCTCACTGGTTTTTAAATTGTGTTTCATGGATCCCAGGGCCTGCTGAATAGGAGGAGGCAGGGTAGAGAGTTTGTAGCTGACCATCCCCTTGTAAAGAGTTTGGATTATTCAAAGTGCAGAAACCACTGATATGTTTTAATATAGAGTGACAGGATGACTGTTACATTTTAAATAAGCAATTTGGGGGATGTGATTGGAGGAATACAAGAGTCTAAGTAAGAAGACCACCTAGGAAGGTATAATATTTGTACAGGGGAGATATGATGGTATAGGGGATCAGAGTTATAGCAGTAGAGCTGGAGAGCAGTGGATGGATTTGAGATGTAATTAGAGGTGGAATAGATAGGACTTGGCTAGTGAGGGAGCAGAAGTTATCAAAGATTCACTCATTTATTTATCTCATCCAGAAAATTTATTGAGTGCTTACAATGGGCTAGGCACTCATTACAACAGGGTTACGTGCTCAACTAGAGAGCCAAATCCCTGCCTTTCCTGGATTTCATATTCCAGTGGAGGGAGACAGACAATAGACCAGAACACACACAAAAAATGCAAAATATTAACATGCTTGGGAAGAGCTTGGGATTTTACTTGTAGGGCTTATATTCTTTGTTTCCCTTTTCTTGGGGATCATTGTCCTGTACCATCTGTTGTTCAATCAACCAGTTTTCCAATTCCCTGAAAATTATTTCATATATTTTGCCCAGTTTTTCAGTTTGCAAGATGGAATGTGAATTTATTCTCTGTTAATGCATCATGGCTAGAAGTGGAAGTGACTTTTTTTTGCAAGGCTTTGATATAAGGGATGAAGAAAAGGGAGGAGCCAAAACTTAGCACCAGGTTCTGACTTTAATAGCATAGTAGATGTTTGTGAAGCAGAACCAAGTGGCTTTGGATTTATTTTTCATCCTTCCTTCCTCCTTCCTCCCTCCCTCCCTTCCTTCCTTTTTTCCTTCTTTCTTTCTGTGTATGTGCATTTTAAAATATGTTTTGCTTTGAATATTCTTGAGAGCAGAGTAATGGTAGAAAGGATGGAAATCAATATAGTAGTTTTGGACATGTTGAATTTGAGGTGCCTGTAAGATATGATACTAGAGTTCAGAGAGGAGGAGGAGTAGGCCAGAGGTATCCTTGATCACCTAGGCATATCTATGTTAATAAAAGCCTAAGCAACTGTTATGGTGGAACGACCAGAATGACCGGTTGCTGTGATGCGCACTGACCACCAGGGGGCAGATGCTCAATGCAGGAGCTGCCCCCTGGTGGTCAGTGCGCTCCCACAGGGGCAGTGCCACTCAGCCAGAAGCTGGGCTCAAGTGCGCTCCAGGGGCAGTGCCACTCAGCCAGAAGCTGGGCTCACAGCTGGTGAGTGCAGCGGCGGTGGTGGGAGCCTCTCCCGCCTCGCGGCAGCACTAAGGAGCAGCAAGCCAAACAGTAAGGAGCAGCAAGCAGGCGGGCGGTAAGGAGCGAGGGGTACCAGACTGTGAGAGGAATGTCCAACTGTCAGCTTAGGGGAGCAGGCCTAAGCCAGCAGTCGGACATCCCCCAAGGGCTCCCGACTGCAAGAGGGTGCACCAGTGCACGAATTTCATGCACCAAGCCTCTAGTGAAAATATAGTTCACTGAGACAAAGAAACCTGTAGAGGGAGATTTATGGAGGGAGATCTAGAGCTCATATTTTGAGATGCTAAGTCTAAAAGACATTCAAATAACACTATCAAGGAGGCAGTGCAATATTTACATCTGGAACTCAAATAAGAGCCCTGGGCTGCAGATATAAATTTGAGACTCTTCAGCATATAGGGAATATTGACATCATGAGAAAGGATGAGGTCACTTCAGAAGTAAGAGAGAGAGGAGAGGGAGAAAAGAAAAGGAGAGGTGAGGAGAGGAGACAAGACAGGGAGGGTCCAACAACAAGCCATGAGGATATCAGCATTTCAAGGCTATACAGGAACCATCAGAGGGGAATAAAAAGACTTGCCACAGGCACAAGGGAAACCAGAGTATGTTTTCAAAGGGAAAGAGTATTTCAAGAAGAAATATCACTTGGTTCAAATGCTGCTAAGAGGTCAAGTACGATTAAAAATGTTTAAGAATCCATTGGATTTAGTAACTTGGAAGTCATTAGTAAGCTTATCAAGAGCAGTTTTGTGGGACTGAGGAGGGGAAGTTGGACCAGAGTCAGTTGAAAGGGAGGTAAAGTGAAGGCAGCATTTGCAGACAGCTCTTTCACGAGGAATGGAAACACAGGGTAATCCTGATGAGTTAGGAGAGGTTTGTTGTTCATTTTTAAAATGTAAAATACAACATATTTGGATGATAAAGCTAAGAGGTTAAAATGCGGAGAGAGAGAGAGAGAGAGAGAGAGAGAGAGAGAGAGAGAGAGAGACTAACAGAAGAGCAAGACTCTTGAAAGGGCTTCAGGAAAGTGCAAAGTCCAGAACCCACTGTCTAGCGGCCGTTACTGCACTCTCTTCTGTAAACTTTGGCAAATCTCCCCTGATTAAGACCTCTCTAAAGCAAGGTCACCCCCTCAATTCATATATATAGTTAATCCTCACCCGAGGATATTCTTTCCTTTTTTTTTTTTCCAAATGAATTGGTTTAATTCCAAGGGATACAGAATATTAGATAGAACAAAGGCTGAAGAACACACTTTGATAGAATTCTGAGCTAAGTTTACTCTGACCACACTAAGATCAGCTAAGGTTGAAATGGCAGAATGAGAAGAACTGAAGAGATGAGCCAATACATTATTATTATTATTGTTATTATTATTATTACAAAAACTTATTTTTAAATGTAAAATAGCCTCCAAGACAACACTTCCTTTTAGCTATAGGTAGCAAGAGATGTTATGACAGAGAATCCAGATATTAAAACAGGAATGGAATTAAGGATCACCCTTGCTCCAGGCACAAGGAACAATTTACTTTTTGCCGGATTTCTTAATTGCCCCTGCAAGTTTCTTCTGCTCCTTTCTTTGCTTCTGTTTGAATTATCTCCTTGGGCTTCAGGGGCTTCTTCTTGCCATCTTCGTGGCTGCCGCCCCTTCACCTCCATTGATTTTTTGTTTGGTTGGTGTGTTTTTTTGTTTGTTTGTTTGTTTTTAGAGAGAGAGAGTGGAAGGGAGGAGGAGAGACAGAGAAAAACATCAATGTGAGATAGACACATTGATTGGTTGCCTCCTGCATGCGCCCCGACCAGGGCTGGGGATCCAGCCTGCAACCGAGGTACATGCCCTTGACCAGAATCAAAACCTCACTCTTCAGTCTGGGGGCCGATGCTCTAACCACTGGAGAAACCGGGTAGGCGCCCCCACCCCTCCCGATTCTTTTCTGAGCCCACATGTGGCATAGCATACAATAAGTGTTTGAAATATTTCTTACATAAATTAATGTATATATAATGCAAATGAATGAACAATATTTATCTGGTAAAATCTGCCCTGAAAAGAGGAGCAAACATCTCTATTATCTTGTGATCAGAAGACACTTTCTGTAGATTTTAGTTAATATCCCTAGTGTAGAGAAAAAACACAATAAAAACAAAATTCTTATTATTAATATTTTAGACACAAAGAATGTGATGTTTTTTTCCAAATTAATCACGACTGATGAATAGCTACTTCCTGTGTAGATCCAAAGGCTTCTTTCAGCATTCTAGGGCAAAGAGTAATTGCTGTATTTTACATCTTAAATCCATTCTCATTTATCAAAATACACTTTAGTTTGGAGAGTGCCACATAATTATTTCCATTATTTCTATTACATCTCTATATGTTGACATAGCATTATTATGCCATCAATTCTCAATCATGAGACTAATGATAAAATCAAATCCTGGATAATTCACATCAGTGAATAATAAATAGAATAAAGGACAGCAGGTTTGTCATCCTAATTTGGGCTTATTTGGTCTAATAACCCATGTCAACCCACTGATGAAAGGGGTTCAGCTCAGAAGCCTTTTGTGTGGCAAGGGGTCTGCTCAGGATTTTTTAAATTTCTGAGATTTATTCACAAGGTGGACCAAGGACTAACTAAAAGGATAGACCCCTCTACAGGAATAAGGTTATATAGTTCAAGGATATGGCAAAAGGCAAAATTAGATTCGTGGCACTTAGAGGTAAGAACTAGAACTGAAAAATCACCCAGTCCTTCCCTCTCATTATACAGATGAAAATAAAACCCAGAGTGATTGCATGACTTGCTCCTGGTCACACAACGAGTTAATGAAATGCCTTCCTGACAAATGACAGCTCGTGTTACTCCCGGTCCAGTGCTCTACACCATCTTACCTTTCATAAAAGTTCTTGTTTTTGTTGTTTGTTTTGTTTTGCTTTGTTTTTGTCTTCTCCAGAAAAAAAAAAGTCTCAAAATTTGAAAGAACACTTTAAAATGTAAAGGATACATTGAAATCTAAGCTAGATAAAGCATTAAGGAAAATTCAGATTTTTTAAACTTATACTACTCTAGACACTTTCCCAACTCATGTAATCCTTTCAAGCCCCTGTGAAGTTTTATTCCCATTTACAGATAAGGAAACAGGCCACATGGACTAAATAATTTACTGCAGGTCACACAACTAGCAAATGATGTAATAGATAGGAATTTAGGTCTAGAACTCTAGATATACTTCTTTGTCCACTATAATACTTAAAGACTCAGAGATCTAATTTGCAACCACCACCAGCAATCTTTTTTGGGGGCGGGGGAGGGGGGTGGCAGGAAGAATGGGGAGAGGACATGAAGAAAAAAGATGTGCCAGAAGACTGAAAAATAGTTTTTTTATATGAAACTAGAGAAAGCCTAGATTCTGGGAACTCTAGTTTGGTCAAAGTAAATTTTTAATTTCAAACCTTGGCAAAATTCTAGAAAATAATTACTAAATACTAGATGGTTTGTGAACCACTTAGAAAAGAATGCTGTGATCCCATGGAGCCAACATGGGTTAACTAAGGTCATGATGCCAAACCATCAAACATATTCAATAGGGAAATTAGATTAAGTCTGTTGGGATGTCATTGTGGTCAAATTGAAAATATGTGATTAAGATAGTAGAATAGTTGGATATGTTCACAACTGGTTGAAGTTGCCAGTGGCCTGTCATATGACTCTGCCTGATATAATTCCATTAAAAATTTCAGCAATGTCTTTTTTCAGCTTTGGAAATTGTCAGATTTGTGGATAACTCAAAGTTCAATGGGAGATGATCCTATATAATAAAAGGCTAATATGCAAATTGTCCCCTCGATCGGGAGTTCAACCAGGAGTTCAACCAGGGGCCTGGACCAGCCAGCCAACCACCCGTGGCCCCTCGCCCCGGCCAGCCGGCCGGCCCTGATTGGCCGAGTTAGGGCAGGCCGAACAGACCCCACCCATGCACGAATTCATGCACTGGGCCTCTAGTATATGATAAAAACCAATAATTATCTTGACATACTGAAATGATGGTCAACACCTCCATTTTAGATTTAACAGGGAAGGCTATTGTTATACTTTTAAGTGAAAATTCATTGATAAGTAGATAACAAATGATGACAGATAGATAGATTGATGATGACAGATGACAGATCTATCTATCTATTAGATAGATAGATAGATAGATAGATAGATAGATAGATAGATAGATAGAATTACAGAAGTTCCAAATGGAGAACATCTGACAATCAAAATTCATGGGAGAGAAAAGAGTGAAGTTTAATTGACCACAGGTTCAGAAACCAACAGTAGCACACAGATGACAAATAACATAATATATAAGAGCTTGAGCTTCGGCATCGCCATAGCTGGACTCGCAGTCCAAGTCCACCATGTAGCAGCTGTGTGACCTTGAGCAATGTGCTTAATTTTAAAGCCTCAGGTTCCTGCTCTATAAAAGCCTCCGGTTCACTGTCACATTCCTAGTAATAGAGGAGCTTGGATTACAATTTGAGTCTTTCGATTCCTCATCTGGTGCTTTTTCCATGGATGCCTATTTTCAAATGGTTGAAAAATACATTTTAGGGGGAAAAATTAGGAGTATCCCATGGAACCTTAGAAGGCCAGCCAACATAAGATCAACAGAAGAACATTATCAAAAAACCAGTTTCAGCTCACTTCTGGGAATAACTCTGTTCCTGGAGAGCCAGCATGGAACAGGCTTCCCCATGAAGCAGAGCAGTCATGGCGGCCAAGCCAGCAGGCAGCAGTGGATGACCAACAGTCCGGAGTTCCGCTGCCGGTATTTCAGTGAGGATGGAAAATGGGAGCACTGGTCTGCGAAGTTTCTCCAGCTCTGGGATTCAGAGGTTTCTACTATTCTGTGTGTCTAGGGTTTTTCAAATGATGTGAAGAAAGGTTTTTACCAAAACATTTATCATCACTGACTTTGCTTTATGGCAAGCCAAATTGGCATGTGTTTGAAGTGACAGGAAAAGGATCCCTTTTCTCAGCATTCACTTGAGGACAAAAGTAATAGAAAGCAGAAATGATTCTGAAGTCCCCCACGATTCAAAGAGGCCCACAGAACAGCCAGGAGTTAATACCCTATTTTCTGACAGTTACCTCTTGGCCTTTTGGTAAGTTTGTGAAATATCACTGGCACTACCCATGCCCCATCAAAAGTTTGGTTTGCTGCTCTGTGCTGTCCCCAATCTCTTTATGCTGTTTCCTGTCCCATCAAAACTAGGGGTTGGCAGCATCATTCTCCCTAAATTATTAATTTATTTACACATTCATTCATTTGCTCAACAAATATCTATGAAACACTACTTATAAAAATGTTTCCCTTTTAATGAACACATGCTATGTGTCTGAAGCTTTATGCACTTTAGCTCAATTAATCATATAAGCAACACTGGGAGATCTACACCATCTTAAGATAAAATTAAAACTAATAAATCAAATTAATCCACTCAAGATTTGCAAAACTAAAAGTGATGTAACTATGCCGTTTTCATTCTGCTCATTACTATCAGTAAGGCACTGTGTTGTGAATAAGCTGGCGGGGAGGGACCAACTTCTCCTATCCATCAGCTTACCCCTGAAGAGTGGATATTACATGGGCACAGATAACTACATTAGGAGTTTGTACTTGGTAATTACATATCACACTCTGGACAGAAACTTGATTAGAACAGCCCTGTGTTTCTTTGGAGAACCGTGACTAATACAGAAGTTCGTATTATCTGACATTAAACTATCACTTCTAATAATTTAACTCTCCAGCTATGATGTAATAGGTGGTAACAGCCCAATACTCCCACAGAAAACAACTAGAAAAGGTTAATACAATACAAAGGCACAATGAACTGTTTGAGGTCGTGAAGGAGCTGCTTGGGCAACCAGGACATGAAAAAGCAAGATTCTAGAATAAAGAGACAGTCTTTGAGTTAATCCCAACATTTTTCATGCAACTTTTTCCCCGTGATATCCCTGGATTCTTGGTGGAGAGGTAGAAGGGGATGAAAAACTAGATGAAGGACAGCTGTTAAGAAGCAGGACATCAACAGACCTTTTTGCAATCCCACAGGATTAAGGAGACAAAAATTAAAATTGGGAGGAGTATATAAAAGACACAAATTTGCAGTTATAAGATAAATAAGTCCTGAGGATGTAATGTATAGCATGGTGACTATAGTTAATAATACTGCATTGCTTATTTGAAAGTTCTAAGAAAGTTTCTAAGATCTTAAAAGTTCTTACAAGAAAAAAAAAGTGTATAACTACATGTGGTGATGGATGTTAATCTAAAGCAGCGGTTCTCAACCTGTGGGTCGTGACCCCTTTGGGGGTCGAACGACCCTTTCACAGGGGTGGCCTAAGACCATCAGAAAACACATATATAATTACATATTGTTTTTGTGATTAATCACTATGCTTTAATTATGTTCAATTTGTAACAATGAAAATACATCCTGCATATCAGATATTTACATTACAATTCATAACAGTAGCAAAATTACAGTTATGAAGTAGCAACGAAAATAATTTTATGGTCGGGGGTCACCACAACATGATGAACTGTATTAAAGGGTCGCGGCATTAGGAGGTTGAGAACCACTGATCTAGAGTTACTGTGGTTATTATTTCATAATACATACATATATATCAAATCACTGTTTTATACTTGAAACTAATATATTGCTATATATCAATTATATCTGTCAGACAGAAAAAGTCAAGAACCATATGATTTCACTCTTATGTGGGATATAAAACTGAAAGCAACAAATGAACAAATAAGAAAAACAAACAAAAACTCATAGAAAAAAACAACAATGTGGTTACCAGAGGGAAGGGGGATGGAAGGGGTAGCAAAGGGTAAAGGGGGTCAAATATATGGTGACAGAAGAAGATTTGACTTTGGGTGGTGGTCATACAATGCAATATAGCCAATGTATCTATGATATATCATAGAATTCTACATTTGAAACCTATATAATTTTGGTTAACCAATGTCAACCCAATACATTTAATTGAAAAGCAAATATGTATATATATGTATATATTCTTTTTCCAACTAAAAAAGGCTAAGTTCCCCCCCCTGTCTTAGATCATTAGGGCTGCTATAATATAATATCATAGATTGGATGGCTTATAAACAGTAAATATTTATTTCTTGTGGTTCTGGAGACTGGGAAGGCCAAGATCATGGCACCAGAAGATTCAGTGTCTGATGTGATCCTGCTTTCTCATTGGCGGCTATCTTCTCACTGTAAGCTCACATTGGAGACCTCTTTTATAAGAAACTAATCCCGCCCTAGCCAGTTTGGCTCAGTGTATAGCGCGTTGGCCTGCGGACTAAAGGGTCCCAAGTTTGATTCTGGTCAAGGGCATATGCCTGGGTTGAGGGCTCGATCCCCAGTAGGGGGCATGCAGGAGGCAGCCAATCAATGATTCCCTCTCATCATTGATGTTTCTATCTCTCTCTTCCTCTCCCTTCCTCTCTGAAATCAATAAAAATATTTTTTTTTTAAAAAAAGAAACTAATCCCATTTATGAGGGCTTCTCCCTCATGACCTAAGTTCCCTCACCTCTCAAAGTCCCCACCTCCAAACACCATCACATTAGGTTTCATCATATAAATTTGGGGTGAGAGGGACAAACAAAAAATAAAATAAAACAAAATTGGGCAAGTATAATTCTCAGGCAGCTAGGATTTGAGTTGGCAAGTGCCCTGAGAGAATGAAGGTACAGAAAAGTGAGCCCAACATTTGATAATTACATTTGAGACACTTTACAAATTTTTAAGCTACACTGAAAATTAAAGAAAGAAAGAAAAATGGAGTTTAAGAAGTATCAGGATGGTGCAGCCACTATGGAGAACAGTATGGAGTTTCATCAAAAAACTAAAAATGGAACTCCCATTTGACCCAGTGGTCCCACTTCTAGGAATATATCCCAAGAAACTTAGAAACACCAATCAGAAAGGATATATGCAGCCCTGTGTTCACAGAAGCACAATTCACAGTAGCTAAGATTTGGAAACAGTCTAAGTGCCCATCAGCAGATGAGTGGATTAAAAAACTGTGGTACATCTACACAATGGAATATTATGCTGCTGTAAAAAGAAAGGAACTCCTACCATTTGCAACAGCATGGATGGAGCTAGAGAGCATTATGCTAAGTGAAATAAGTCAGTCAGAGAAAGATAAATATCACATGATCTCACTCATTTGTGGATTATAATGAATAACATAAACTGATGAACAAAAACAGATCCAGAGACAGAGAAGCATCGATCAGATGCTCAAACCTCAGAGGGAAGGTAGGGGAGGGTGGGGGAAGGGGGAGATATCAACCAAAGGACTTGTATGCATGCATATAAGCCTAATGGTTAGGCCCTAACCAATGGACACAGATACCAGGGGGGTAAGGGCATGACCAGGGAGGGGGGCAAAGGGGGGTAAGGACACATATGTAATACCTTAATCAATTAAAAAAGAAGAAGAAGAAGAAGTATCAGGAAGGGATTGCCCTGGTAAATACTTCAGCTCTTAGTTGAGACATCTGGAAGTACACACCACATAGATGAGAATCAAACCAAACACAGATGAGCCTTGGAAAGACACGGCTCAGTCTCAAAACAACCTTCCTTTAACGGCCGATTAGAAGATAGCGTAATCCTTCTGGAGAAAGATTATTTCATCCAGAGTTTCCTACAATTTTTATACAAAATGTCTGGCCTTTAATCAATAATTACCAGTCATGAAAAGAAACAAGACCAAAAAATAAATAAGCAATAGAAATAAACATACAGGTAATCCAGACATTGGAGGTACTTAAATAAGAAGGGGGGGATGCTGGAGTTTGCTTCCAGCAGGTATCAGAGACAGACTTTAAAGTAATAATAATAATAATAACAGTATAATAATAATTGAAATAACTATATTTTGTATGCTCAAGAAAATAGATGACAAGATGGAAATTGTCACCAGAGGGGGGAAGACACAAAATGGGCAGAAGCAATAGATAAAGAGATAATATCTTAGATATTTCAAAACTTCACAAAGCCATCCAGGAAAAACCTGAAATGCTCTAGAATCTAAGTAGAATAAACATAAAGAAAACCACATCTTGGTATAGCAACATAAAACTGATGAAAATAAAGACAAAGACAAAAGTATTAAAAGCAGCCAGAGGAAACACATTACTTTCAGAGGATCAACAAGACCAGAAAACAAAGAAATGGTGTTTCTGAAGTGCTGAAAAAAATAAATGCCACTGACTGAAAATATCCTTCAAAAATGAAGATAAAGGCATTTTTAGGCAAAGACATAATTTATTGCCAACAGACTTTCAATAAAGGAAATATTATGTGGTGATGGATGTTAACTAGTCTTATTGTACTGATTATGCTGTTCACTTCACAATATATACAAACATAAACTCATTATTTTATATACCTGAAACTAATAAATGTTATGTTAATTGTATCTCAATAAAAAAGAAAGAATGACATGTTAATGAAAACTTTTACATAAGGAAAATGTCAGATAAAAAAGGGTAAATTTGGGACATATTAATTTTTATTGTATCAGCAGCAATAAAAATATTTTGTAAGATTAGAAATGTAAGAAAAATGAAACAAAACAAAACAAAAAAGATTAGAAATGTATGTAGAATTAAAATGCATGACAACAACAAAAAGAATCAAAAAGAGGAGAGGAGTTAAATTATTATTTAAGAAGCATTGTTTAACAGGAAGTGGTAAGAGTATAAATTCTACTAGATGTAAATAAGTCAAGGAATGATACTGTAATTTCTAAAGTAATAACCAAAAAATGGTAAAAGAATAACTAACTAACAACCTACTAATAGGAAAGGTAAAATATTAAAAAACACTTGATTAAAAGAAAATGTGGCCAAAAACAGAGAGGAAAAGAACAATAAAAACATGTGACCATAAAGAAAGCAAATACTTAAAAGATAGATATAAATTAATCTCAGAAATTACATTAAATATAAGGAATAAAAGCTTCAATTAAAAGACAACTATTGTCAGTCTGTATAACAATCATAAGAACAACTGCAAATCCAAAACAACTATGCAGCTTACAAGATACACACTCTACTATGAGTATGTCATTGAAAGCCCTTAGTCATGAAGAGATTGAAAGTAAAACATGGAAGAGATAAATCACACAAATGCTTTAAAAAATGTATTATAACCACATTATTATAAATCAAAGTAAACTTTAAGGCAATAAACATTATTAAAGGTAAAAGACATTCATAATAACAAAAATGTAAATCCATCAGGAAAATATAATAATTCTAAATAATATAGATTCAAAAATTTAAAAACTGAAGGAAGAAATATATAGTGATAGTAGGAGTTTTTAGTAAAGCTCTTTTAGCATATGAGAGGGAAAATTTGGCAAAAAATAATAAATCAGTAAGGATACAGGAGATACGAATAACAAAATTAACAAATTTGATTTATTTGACTGATGTAGAACACTCCACCCAACAAAAAATGACTGATTCATTCCAAGTATACATGAAACATCTACAAAATTGGCCTTATGCTCTCCATAAATAAATTCTCAACACATTTCAAATTACTGAAATCATTGAGTGTATCTACTGACTTCAGTAAAATTCCTAAATGTTTAAAAATTAAGCAACTAATCATTAAAAATAAATTAATATTTTTAAAAATTCACCCTAAATCAAAGAATAAACCACAATAAAAATTACAAAACATTTTTTAATCCTCACTTGAGAATATGTTTTTATTGATTTGAGAGAGAAAGGAAGAGAGACACAGATAGATAAAAAGAGACCCCAATAGAGGTTCCAGGTTGCTGGGTGAGGCCTAAAGTGATGGATCTGGTAAGGCTTAGCAGGAGTCCTTGTCTCCACACAGCAGCAGTTCTGAAGCTCAACTCTGCCCATGGTGACCCACACCAGGACCAGGATAGGGACTGCTGGCTGGTCCCTATCAGACCATGGCAGCAGCCAGGCCAACAGACCCAACTCAGGTAAATGCTGCCTCATATAAATGAAAGCTTTTAGATGATAACATTTACAATATGATTCAAAAAACCAGTTGCCTAGAAATAAATTTAACAAAATGTGAACAAGACGTCTACACAGAAAACTATGTAACATTATTGTGAGAAGTTAAAGAAGAACTCAATAAACAGAGGGACATATCATGTACATGAACCCAACATATGTAAGATGTTAGTCCTTCCCAAATCGATCTATAGAATCAATGTAATTGCAATCAAAATCCCAGTCACAAATAGCTTCCCATATAGTTGGGCAGTATGACATAGACCTGACAAACTACTGGAGAATGTGACAGTACATAAATCAGAAAGCGCTCCACTTTACAAAGTAGCTAATTAGTGGGGTATTACAAGCGCAACTACAATATAGATCTGAGTGTTATAAGGAGCTGGAGGACGGAGAAATCAAAGGCACAGATAAGGCGGTGATATTGAGTCATGAGAAAAAGTCCGGAGTAGTTACCCTGGCATACAATTTATAAAAGGTGGCAACCCTTAACACTGGCATGATTTGCTCTATTTGCTTAAGAAACACCCAGAACTGGAATTGTCTGGGCAGGGATTACAGGTTTGGACGATGGAGCTCTGGCAGGGAGAGGAAAGAGAGGAAGTCATCCTGGGGACACCCACCCACGGCCCTCTCTCGGCTGACATCAGCCTCTCCCCAGGCACTTTGTCAAAAGATAACTCTAAGAAGCCCTTTGTATGCCAGTATGGCACCACTGATCCATTTTCAGCAAATTATGCATCTACTCCTTCCCACTTTCAGTTTCTTATTTAACTGGATTTGGGGTAGAAACCAAATACCATCTTGCACTACTATACAGAACACCCCAAAAATAAAATAACTAAATCCAAGAAAAGTGAAATTTTAAAAAACACAGAGGCAGTTCATGCTGCTAACCCACACAAAGAAGCACACAGATTTGAGTCCACAAATTGGCTAATCTTGAGGGTATGTCCCCACATTGGTTCTTAACTCCTCTCAGTCTTGCCTATTGGTAATTAACCTCCACCTGACTTAAGTGGGTGAATTACCAGTTTGTGGATATCTAAGCCCCTATTTCTCCCTCTTCCTTCTATTGGCTACATTTTTTTTTTTTTTTGTATTCACCACTTTTTCAAGAATCTAAAAAAGGTTATGGGGGGGGGGGGGGGAAGGGGAAGAGGTTGGAATACAATAAATTAAATGCCAGGGAAAAGGTGGACTATACCTGAAGTCAGGGTTTCTAAATTTTTAAATTAGTATTATTATATGTGGTTTTCCTTGATCTAGCCTCCCTTTTACTCAATCTTTTTTTTTTAAGATTCTCTCCTAGGAGAGATTAACTGGGGAACTTATATGCATAGCCTATTTAGCCTATTGACACAAAGACAATAGTATGGTGAAGGCTTGGGAGGGGCAGGTGGAGGGTGGAGGGGATCATGACATCTGTAATACTTTCAACAATTAAGATAAATTTAAAAAAATAAAAAGATATAATTTAATACACACACAAAAAAAGATTCTCTCCCGGCCTATCTTAAATAAAGAAAGTCATTTGGGCTCGAATGTTGCTTGGTTTTGGCTGAGAGTATTTGACTGTGAAACTTCCTGTTTAGACATGCTTTCTGAGGATTTTGTTATTACAAATAATTTTTTTGATTACTGAATTCCAGATGTAATGAAAGAAAAACACATTCGAATCATTATCTTCCTCAACTGTGAGTTCTGTATATAACCAAAATTTCTTTCAAAAGGAGCAAAATCACCTTCCTGCTTCAAAACATGTTCTTCCTCTTTTATTCTAAAAACTAGAGGTGCACGAAATTTGTGCACTCAGGGGAGTCCCTCAGCCCCGCCTGAGTCCTCTCACAGTCCAGGAGCCCTCGGGGGACGTCCAACTACCACAGAGGAGGGAGAGGCTCCTGCCACCACTGCTGCGCTCGCCAGTCGTGAGCTCGGCTTCTGCCTAAGCGGCGCTCCCTCTGTGGGAGCACACTGACCACCAGAGGGCAGCTCCTGCGTTGAGCATTTGCCCCCAGTGGTCAGTAGGCATCATAGCGACCGGTTGTTTCACCGTTCAGTTGATTTGCATATTACCCTTTTATTATATAGGATATCTCAGTTGGTGGCACCACCATCCACTCAGCTGCCTAAATTAGATACCTGGGAGTTAGCCTTGACCCCTTCCTTCCCCTCACTTTCCGCCCCAGCAATCACGAGTCCTGTTGAGTTCACCTACTGTTCACTTCTCAGTGTCTCTGCCTCTCCTCCTCCCCAGGGAAACTGCCCACAGCCACCTCATCGGCCCCCATTCCAATGGCTGCAGTGGTCTCCTTCCCCAACTCTTGCCTCTACACAGAATGCTCTGTCTCAAAGAAAATATATATTCAATCAACAGTTCCCTACAGCCTTCAGGATGAAGGTCAAAGGCCCTGGCCAAACATGGAAGGGCTCTAGGATCAGCTTCTCTTTCCAGCCTCTTTGCCCACCATTCCCAGATTTGCACTTTCCACTCTGGCAAGCTGACTTCCTTGGGATTGCCCCACAGCCCCCTGCTGTCCGGCACCTCCATGCCTTTCTCCTGGACTCATGCACTACTTTCTGCACCGAAGCCCTTTCAGGTGCTTCCTGTCACTCCATCCTCTCCGCTGGCCTGTAAACTACCAGTTTGTGTCTCTCTCCTCGCACCATTCAGTGACTGTCTTCCCACTGCAGCCCCAGCACCTAGCTTGGCACATAGCAGCTGCTCAACAAATATTCATCAAATATAATGAAAAAGGGTAGATGCATAGGTAATATGTATATGCCCATAGTTTAGAAGTTAGGTATATAAAGCACAACATACAAAAGAGTAAAAACAAATATGTTTTTGAAACTTTTTTCATTGCTTTGGATCCAAAGCACAGAACCAGTCCTTTGTTCTTCCCACAAATCAGTGGCACAGAGCCAATGCATTGGATTGCTTTTGCTTCCTGAACAATCAGAGTAAACATCTATTGCATTACTTATTAAATGCAGGTGCTGAGTGCTTCACATGGGTTGTCTTATTTAATCCGCAGAACTACCCTATTAGGTAAGAACTATTGTTACATTTGAGGAAACTGAGGCTTAGTGAAATAATGTCAGTTTTTGGTGGAGCTGGAGTTTGGAATTTGACATCTGGCACCAAAGTTCATGCTCTTAACCATTCTAATTTCCATGGGAATTAGGGTCAGAAGTCAGTATATTGAAATGTAGAGTTGAAATTACTCTTGGAAATATCTTTTCATCAGGAATCGATACCTCTTTGGCAGGAAGTTAGAACACATGTTAAAATTCATAGGCACACACTCAGAGTCCAGGTCCTCCAGGCAAAGTCAGGGGCTGTTTGTTTGCACTGTAACCTACATATTGGACTTGTCTCCTTAACCATCTCTATAGTACTAGATGCTACAGCTTGATGGCTTTTTTGTCTCTCAGATCTTCATGACCCCTGTTCAACTGAGCAAAGCCACACTTGTGAACCACATTGGAGACGGACATCCCATCTCTCAGGAAGCTCACAGCCAGCTCCTGCACTGGAGTTGAAACTAACCACTGAGCGCTAGATGAAGATGATGAGTTGCACGTGGGAGCCGTGAGCATGTAAAAAAGCCCAGCTGCGAAATAGCAAATTCCTGTACCCTCATCCTGTCTTCCTGTGGGACCCTGGTGGAATGGCAGGCCTAATTGCCAGCTCTATGTAAATGGCTCCCTTCTCACTCAAATGTGTACATATTTGAGTTTGTGTAAATTAAACACACAGATGAAATGATTTCATTACATCAGGACCTCGCATTGCTCGGGGTCATGGCATCTGACACTGACAATGGTACCCATTTTTGCTTTGAGATCTCCATCTTGGAGAAATGGGCAACTGACATGCAGTTCTTCCTTTCCTCTGATCTAAATCCTTTAAGTGGCATGTTAAATGGTTTCTACTGGCTTTATTCTTCTCAGGGGTGAAGAACTGATGCCTACCCCCAGTGGCTCAAAGAGGCACTTGCAACTCCTAAACTTACCTGTGCAGGCTGCACTTCTTTTATTTGCAATAATGAGATTAAATCAGATGTTTGCAAGGTCCCTGAATAATAGATAGGTAGATAGATAGATAGATAGATAGATAGATAGATAGATAAACTAAAAATATGGGCCAATAGGGCTTCAAATTCCTTTGAAAAAGTTTAAGGAAGCCCAGTGTTTTCTCATGGGAAATTTTGATTCAGGCCTTTTTTTTTTTTCTGTTTACACTAAGTACTCTATGGCCAAACTCTAATTAACTTTAGGTGAAAGAGGTCAAGAACAAAAGGTCTGAATTAACATAGAGGAATCATCAACTCTCACAGAGCACAAAGAGTACAATGGAATCTACTATATGAATCTTTTTGGTGGACATAGTAGCTTAGCAACACATATTTACTTCCTGTTATAAAAAAAGATGGGTCCTATAAAATGAAGAGTTCCTGCATGGTTAATCATATATGCAGCCAGTTTTTCTTTAGAAATTACGTGGAGAGCCCTAGGAAATAGATGGTCATGTGCCATTGTCTTAAAGGAAAAGTTTATGTCAATAACAAGGTCAAGTACAGAAATAAAAACACTGCAACGACAAGTCCAAAGTTCCTAGCAGAATCATTCCAATGCAAACAAAGTTGCTCCAGGTGCTGGTCTTCAATGCCCTGGCCGCTCATCACAGCCCAGGGAGCCTACCTGGCAGTGGAAAGAGTTGACTCCCAGAGCCTCTTCCATCTGGGCAGACCACAGTCCACCCAAGCTAGCAGGTGAGCGAGGCCTCCCCCACCCACACACCCCTCAGGCTGCCTGCTGCATTCTTTAAGCTCCCGTGCTTTAAACTCTTGTTTTCTATTTTTTCATTGTGGTAAAATACACATAATATAAAATTTACCATCTTAACCACTTTACGCATACAGTTCAGTGGCATTAAGTACATTCATGTTGTTGTGCAACCATCACCACCATCCATCTCCAGAATGCTTTTCATCTTGCAAAACTGAAACTCTGTGCTGATTAAACAGTAACTCCCACTCCCTCCCCACAGCCCCCGGCAATCACCACTCTACTTTCTATTTCTACGCATTTGACTTTTTTAGGAACCTCATATAAGTGGAATCATATAGTATTTATCTTTTTGTAACTGGCTTATGTCACTTAAATGTCCTAAGCTCCATCCATGTTGTACATGTGCCAGAATTTCCTTCCTTTTTATGGCTGGTTAATATTCCGTTTGTCACATTTAGTTTGTCCTATCTGCAGAATACTTGTGTGAGATGAGGGGAGTGAAAGGTTGGTCATATAACTTACCCACTCCTCACATCCCCTATGCAGTGAACTTGATCCCTGGGGTATCACTTTGTTTCTATCACTAATGGGGCCACAGAGCATCCAGAAGATTAGAAAGATGTTGTGAGACCATAGATTAGACCAAGGCTTTCATATGCCTCTAATGAGTCCAGGGTTGGGCTTCAGGAATTTGTGAATTCCCTGAACCTGAAACCAAAATTGTGTGCCTTTGCCTTTTTCTAGGGAAAGAGTCCTTAGTTTTTATCATCTTTTTGAAGGGGTCTTTCGCCCCCAAATGCTAAGCATCACTGGTCTCAACAACATTTCATTAAGGTTGAACTGGGGTGACTTGTCATTGCTCCCTTCCCTCTGGGTGCAGTGCACCATGAGATGGCAGTGCTGCTGTCTTCTGAAATCCCTGTGACAGTGGAAACTCTCCACTGTATTTTGGACTCCTGAGCACCTGCATCCCAGGAATACGTTCAGAGGATTACGGAGTCAGCTATGTCTGGTCTAATTATTCTTCACAGTGTATAAGAAAATTATTTTCACAATGGCAGAAAAAAAGATTTAATGCTCAAAATATTTTCATAATATTCTATTTCAAACTAGTATGGTAATTGGAGGTAGAAAAAAAACATACAAAGTCTGGTCCCTAATCCTGAGGAATAGGGGCTCATGTGAGAGGCAGTGCTTAAACACCATCATTAAATACCACTCACGAACTCAACACTGCCAGCGAACAGCACATATGAGCCAGATGTACGGCATGGACCTGAATTTGCTAGAGGAGTTGTCTTAGGGTCACAGTCTGTTTAAATCATGCTGCCCCAATGGAGAAAATTCCTCTTCATGCTAAGGTCTAGGAAAAATCTGACTTTAAATGCAAACTGGTATGCTTTCAGTTCTTTGAAAGGAAAACTATGTGACTGACCTCATCTTCCTTCAAAATTTGGCCACCAGGAAGCTCAGAGCCATATTTCTGGCTCAACAATGGCAATTATGTAAGTCCAAATATTCTCCACATATTTGTTTTATTATCCAGCCTTCTTCTTCCGTTCCTCATATTTGACCTTTCACTTATGTTTTCTGTGGTCTGGATTCTATTTTTGAATTTGTATTTATTTCTTTTTTAAAAAAAATACATTTTATTGATTTTTTTACAGAGAGGAGGGGAGAGGGATAGAGAGTTAGAAACATCGATGAGAGAGAAACATCGATCAGCTGCCTCCTGCATGCTCCCCACTGGGGATGTGTCCGCAACCAAGGTACATGCCCTTGACCAGAATCGAACCTGGGATGCTCCATCCACTGAGCCAAATCAGTTAGGGCTGTATTTATTTCTTTATTGTGTGTTTGCACTGCACACCGGCGCGAACCTTGGTAGAATGAGATTTGTTGTCTGTGGTACGGACAGTGAATGGAGCTGGAGTATAACTGGGAGACAAGATTGATGTCTGCCATGCCGGGATTTTCTGCTTTCCTTCCAGGTAAACTCACCTCCTCTGAATCTCCCTACCAGGCTGTGGCTTGGCAGTAGCTGTGTTTCTTTACCAAAAGCCCCAACTCTTAAGACCTTCTCTTATGCTCGTAGCTATAGCATTCTTGGGTTTTAACAAGTGTTTCCTCCTCTGCCCCTTCCGTGCTAGGAGTGGTAACAGCTCCTCCTTTCTTCTCCTGCTGGCCCCAGGGTGTGTCCCAACCCTTACTGGTTTCTGTCAGCCATGCCCATACCTATGTAAGTAGTGGCTGTGCAGGCTCCTCAGTTACTCCGTTGGGTGTGAGCTGGGATGGTGGCTGGCAAGTCTATCAGAATGAGTTGGGTTTTTTGCCATTTCTCTACATACACAACATGTTCCGGTCATACAGCTTTGTGTATATTTCTGTGAGAGCACCAGCGCCCTCTTGCCTCTGAATCTTTACACATTCTATTCCTTTCATCTGAAAACCCCTTTCCCCCAGTTCATGGTCTTCCATTCCCTTCTGCACTCCCATGGTGCTCAGTGGATGCTACCACCCAGACTTACCCCACTGAACACAAATCAGAGCCATGACAGTGGAAACGATTAATATACCTGGCAATCTTAACAAGTGCTCTGAAGTACGCAGTTACAACAGTCTGCTTTTGAGTAAAGTCAGTATGCATTAGTGACTGAGAATGTGGCCTCTGGTATCACAAAACTCCCAATTCCATTCCTAGTTCTGCCCCCCATCCTCCTGGTCAAATGACCCCAATTCTTCATGATGAGATTCTCTTAGCTGCAAAGTGGGGACAACAATGGTACCCACTGCCTAAGGTTGTTTTGTATATTATTTCTACATGTAGAAAGTGCAGTCCACTAGCTGGGATATAATTCAAATTCTACTGTTTTTAGTTTATTACTTTTATGTTACGCTTAATTTCTAAGGCAGAGCACCAAGGGGAAATCAGCTAAGATACTAAGTAAACAAAATCATAGCAGTGCTACTAAATCTGTCCATTATACTCCATATAAGAAGGGGAAAAACTCTGACAAGTGCTTAAAATGCTAAATCATAAATACCATATGGACTGTTTTATTTCTAATAAGTAAAGGTTCCAGGTTTTGAGTTCCTACCGCTGTTGGACCTGGGTTCAGCTCTTTTCACCCATTATCTTTACTACTCAGAACAACATATAATTTCAGTATAATTTCCTCCACTTTGAAAATGAGGAAACTGAGACTTAGGAGGCTACTTGACTCGCCTAAGGCCACGCAACTAGAAATGACAGAAAATTGAGGTTGGCCCTAAAGTCTGTGCTTGTCCTGAAGGGTCACCATGCCTTCTCAAAGTGACATTTTCCATGTTCCCAGCATTATTTACGTGCAGTTCTTAACCAAAAACATGAAACTCCATGGTTGTGTCTATTAGAAAACCTGTGTGTGCTTATAAAAAAAGAATACTCTGATTAGGATAAGTGATGAATTTCCAACTGCTGACCTATGACATCTGTCACATGTACAGAAATGTATTCCAAATTCATCATTTAAAGTTGAACATCTGTCATGTTGGCCTCCTTTTCCTACATAAGCTAGTCCCCTGCAGCCTGTGGGGAACACTTCTCTCCCCCCCCCAAAAATCAGCTTGCCAGGAAAGTCAGGCCTTGCACCCCTGCCTTGAACATCTCTAAAATTCTTGTCTCATGTGTAATGTTTGGACCTTTCTGAGCACCATCACCCGGTCTGTATTACATCCTTGACACGTCTGCAGATACTCTGAGAGAGGTGGAGTTGAGCGAAAGAAGTAAAGTCCAGAAACAGTTGAGGAGTAATAATTCCCGCTCTACACAAGAGCTATTTTGGTATCTTGGCCTTGTACCTGACAAATGAGTGGGAATTCTGAGTGGAAACATAGATGTCCATTAATATAAGAAATCAAGGAAGGAATGGGCCCCTCGTAATGCCCTCTTTGTTCTCTGCTACTCATTCCTTTGACCTTGTTCCCTCAAGGACAAGGAACATCTTCCAATGTTCAGACTCCACTGCCACTTTGATTTAACTTTTCCTTAAAATGCCCCACAAGAAAATAAAAGACTAATTATGATAACACCCACATAGCCTACAAAATATGCCTGTGTATTGTGAAGTATGTGGTTTCCCCAGCAAACCAGAAGGTTAGCAGGGCTGGTGTTACTATGCTCATTTTACAGTTGAGGAAACTGAGGCACAGCAGTTAAGTCTACTAGTCAAGTTCATAGAACGGTTAACATCAAAACTCAAATCCAACATCCAGTTGGTCTAAATGCAAGTCCAGTGCTCTTTTATCTCACTTTCTTTCTTTTTTTTTTTTAATCACAGCCACAGCGAGAACCAAAAATAGAGAAAATTTGGGAAAGTGCTAGGACAGGGTGCTCAAGTGAGTCCCTATCCCACTCAAAGATGCCCAGATAGCAGCCCAATGAATGGGTGGTTTCATCTGCCTCACTGGGTGCCCACCCTACCCGCTGCTGTGGCCTTTGCTCCTTTGTGCCCTCTCAGCCACTCTCCTCGACAGGCCTGCTGGTGTCTGGAGCCACAGGGCTGCAGCTAGGTTCCCCTTGTCTTGCCCCCAAACCTTAAAGAAACAGGAACACAGCACAATGGCTCATCCTTGACCTTGACTATGGTTTGGCCCCTTTCCACTCCTGCCCAGCCCTGCATTGTCCCAGAGAGCCTATGGCTACACCCCACCTGCCCTGTGAGGTCGACCAAGGTTGAAATACCCAGCTCCACATATTTGTCATCTACTGGCTTCTCACATGAGGCGCAAACTGAGGCTCAGAGATAGGAACCCTGATTGGGCTCATTGTCACACGGCTAGTACGTGGCAGAGCTGGGAATTACAACCCAACAAAGGCTGCCATGTGCTTATCTCCAGTTGACACACTGCACGCTGCAGGCCCAGTGCTGGTTAATGGAGACCTCGAGGCACTGCAGAGGCGTGGTGGGCCGGCCTGGGAAAGGGGCCCAGCTTTCCTGGCTTCCAGTCTGGGCTTCCAGCCACAGGACCATGCCGCTCCCCTCGGTAAAACAATCTGGAAGTGGACAGTGGGTCTCACTAGAACAAGGCAGACCGGTATGGGGCTATTTTCCAGATGAGTATTAGGGAAAAGAAAAAAAAAAAAAAGTTGAGGTTAATGTAGAGTTCTATGGCCCAAAATACCAAAAGGGAAAGTACGGTAATTCACAGAGGGTTTAAAAACAAAACAAAGGAGGGAAAATTGAAACAAAAGCTATCTCATTGACGATCTGCCATTTCCTTTTTTCCAGTTGCTTTTTTTCCCTCTTGGGAAACTGGCATCTGTCTCTCCCCTCACAAAGCACATAACATGTAAAGACAAGGGCTGGGTCTAACGAGGCATTAATAGAATGTGACTGCAGAGCCCAGGTATCCACGGTCCCCTGAAGTGCAGCAGGCTACTCGGTCCAGAGCCAGGCAAACGGTGTCCCACCTGCTTTGGAAGCTATTTACTTACACTTAGTGATTTAGACAAGGCCACAGGCTTTAAAACAGTCTCCTTTCCTGAATTTTATTGCCTGGTTCCATATTGTTTAACTAAAAATAATTAACTTTCCATAACATTACTTACACTGACCTTTTACTTAGCAAAAGCAAGGTTAAAAAGAGAGCTGATTCTTTGGTTAACCTCTCCCCACCCACCCTCCTTCCCCCCACCAAAGAACTTAGAACCATATATGCATAACCCATGGACACAGACAATAGTGTGGTGAAGGCCTGGAGGGTTACCGGGTGGAGGGGATCATAGGGGGGGAAAGGGGATATTTGTTATACTTTCAACAGTAAAAACTTTTAAAAAGAGAGAGCTGAGAGCTTCGGATTGATAAAACAAACAATCCAAAAAAAATAAATAAATTCACTTCTAGGCCATTTACCTTTTTAAACGTTTCCATTTTGGAAGGTTGTATGTTTCTTAAAATTTATCAATTTTTTCCAGATTATCCAATTTGTTAGCATATAGTTGTTCATAATATTTTCTTATAATCCTTTGTATTTCTGTGATGTCAGTTGCTACTTCCCCTCTTTCATTTCTGATTTTATTTGATTCCTCTCTCTTTTTTTTTAAATATGGTTTATTGATTTTTAGAGAGAGAGAGGAAGGGAAAGGGATAGAGCAATAGAAACATCTCCTGGGGCCCTAGCTGGTTTGGCTCAGTGAATAGAGCATTGGTCTGCAGACCATAGGGTCCTGGGTTCAATTCTAGTCAAGAGCACGTACCTCGGTTGCAGGCTCCTCCCTGGCCTGGGCCCTGGTCAGGGCACGTGCAGGAAGCAATCAATCGATGTGTTTCTCTCACATCGATATTTCTCTCTGTCCTTCCCTCTCTCTTCCACTCTCTCTAAAAAAAAAAAAAAAAAAAATCAATGGGAAAATATCCTCAGTGAGAAAAGAGAAAGAGAGGAAATAAATGGAAGGAAGGAAGGGAAATATCTACTGGGGATCAAGCCTGCAACCTGGGCATGTACCATAACTGGGAATTGAACTAGCAACCTCTTGGTTTCTGGGTTGACACTCAACAGCTGAGTCACACCAGCCAGGCACTCTCTCTTTGAGTCTAGTTAAAGGTTTATCAATCTTGTTTATCTTTTCAAAGATCCAGCTCTTGGTTTCATTAATCTTTTGTACTTTTCTTAAAGTTTGAGAGAACTACTTAACTTTCCTGAAGTTGCAAACCTAGTAAGCACTTAGAAGGAGCCCTGTGATAAGGCAAACAGCCCCATTCTGCCACCAAATGAATACAAGTGATTCTCAATTTTCCTTCCTAATGGCTACAATGGACACACCATTCCAGGCTGACATGATGAAAGGTTTGTATGGTAGGCAGGATTTCTAGGAAGATTGCACATCTTAACGCTAGGTCCAGGGGTCCCCAAAGGTGTGAACGGAGTCGGTAAAGAAGGAATGACACGGAGACAGTGTTCAGTTGATCAGCAGCCTAGCCAGGATCTCTAGCCAGGAACTCCAGCCAAGTTCTGGTCAGGATCTCCAGTGAAGTTCTGGTAAGGATCTCCAGCGAAGTTCTGGTTCCATGTTCTCTCGCTAGGTTCTCCAGCCAGGTTCTCCAGCCAAGTTCTGTAGCCAGGTTCTGTCCAGGATCTTTTGCCATGTTCTCTCCCTAGGTTCTCTCTCTAGGTTTTGTCTCTAGGTTCTGTCTTTAGGTTCTGTCTCTAGGTTCTCCAACCAGGTTCGGTCGCTGGGTTCTGTCCAGGTCCTCCTGCCATGTTCTGTCTCTAGGTTCTGTCTCCTGTTGTCTTGTTACATCTGTATTTATACCAGTTGATTTTAATCCTGTCAATTTCTATTGCAAAGGTTAGGGCGTTTCTTATCTCCATTCCAGGGAGTAAAGATTATGTAGCTTAAGCGTGATTGT
>NW_005355584.1:9430784-9451845 GCF_000412655.1 Myotis brandtii
GAGAGGTGACCTTGGTTAAAACACATAGCGCTAAGGGGAGCAAACATATTAAGAACAGTATGCTATATACGCCAGGCCCCTTGAAACATATGCTGTGCAGATGTTTCTTCTCTGCAGCGACTGTGTCAACCAGCAAGGATGGACCGGCTCCCGGCAGACCTGGGAATGTGATGACATATTACATCATGTTATGTATATGGCACAGTTGACCTTAAAAAGGGAAGATAATCCAGGTGGGTCTAATCTACTCAAATGGACATATGAAAGTAGAGAACTTTCTCCAGCTGGTGGCAAAAGAGGATGGTGGAGGAAGACAGAGGGAGTGAAGCATGAAAAGGAAAGGCAGGCAGCCCCAAGAAGCAGAGAATGGCCAGAGCTGACAGCCAGCAAGGAAGCAGGACTTCAGTCCTACAACCATAAGGAACTGGATCCTGCCTACAACCTGAATGAGCTTGGAAGCAGAATCTTCCCCACAGTCTACAGACAGAAGCCCAGCTAGCTGACAGAAAAGCCCAGTGGAGCCCACCTACACTCCTGACCTACAGAACTGAGAGATAATAAATGTTTATTTTGGGTTTGTTTGTTTTACATTTGTTGTAATTTGTTATAGCATCAATAAAAAATATACAGTTGGCACAAATAAGTCATGAGAGCACTCATAGACTGGGTGGAAACAAAAATTTAAAAATCAGGGCAGGACTGTGGAGAAGAAAGAGCAAGGATGATATTTCAGGCTGAGACTTTCTAAATGGCCACTTACCACTATGTCAGGTTCTGGTCTGGTCAACCAGATTACCAGAGAATTAAGAAGTAAGAGAAATTTCTTCTGACCCCTAAAAAAGAGTTTTCTTTATTTGAAATAGTGAGGTCACCTGCTCTTGACCAATGGACACCAGATTTTGACCAGTCAGGAAATTCTGGTAGGTGTGGTGTGAAGGCAATTAGAGCTCTGAAAAAAATACCCACAAGGCACAGCCTCCTGGCTGAGAAAGGGAGAGTGCCCAGGGCAGTGATGGAAGGCCATCCTCTCACAGCCATCCATCTGCTTCCAGAACCCTCTCCCATTGCTCCCCATCCCCTCAGCCACTAGCTCTTTCTCAACTTATTCCACAAATGCTTCCTTTTTTCTCTCAACTTTCTTCCTTGTCACAATCTTGGCCAGATTCAATTAATTTTCTTAGAGACAGTCCCAATAGCTTTAAAAAAAAATCATTTGGAGCAAAGTTATTTTTTGAAGGGTTTATTCTCCCTACTCAAATCCCTTGATGTTGTTGTATTAATTTGAAATAAAATTGAAGTAAAGGAGGAGGATGGGAGGTTTCAGGTGCCTCATGAAATTTAAATTGTCAGACTTACTCCTCCATATTTCATCAAAGGGCTCTTCCTAGCTTAGGTCAGCCAAAGATTTAACTTACTCCTCAAATTTATTCAAGCTTTCATTTCAGTTCAACAAATATTAATTAAGGGGCTCCTACATGTGCTGGGCATTGGTACTCATAGGATTCATTCACCGCAGGGAATCTTGGCACAAATAGTTAAAAGACAATCATCTACTTGAGTTGGGACTTTGGCAAGAATATCACAGAGATCGGTAATCCCAGTATCATTGCCCCAGGGCAACTGGGCGGCAAAGCAACTATACAGAAGGAGGAACGCTACAGAGGATCCCAGTAAACTGCAGTGCTCACACCCCAAGCATAAATGTCTTAGCACATCGACTCACTCCACGAATTCTCCTTGAGCCCATTCTTTATCCGGGCAGTTGGCTGTGGATTATTAGAGCCACAATAATAACTTCCTCCAGAAGTTTACAATGTGGTAGTGAGCAGTACCAGTCCACAAGGTGGCCTTGGAAAAGGAAAGCCTCCTGCACGCCCTCTACTGGGGATCGAGTCCAGAACCCAGGCATGTGCCCTGACCGGGAATCGAACCGTGACCTCCTGGTTCATGGGTCAATGCTCAACCACTGAGCCACACTAAAGGTAGGCAATTTCACTAAACTCTTCAATACTGATTCAAAAACAGAAGGAAATGTTTTGTATTTCTGGCTTTCCTGTGTCTCTTCTGCCACCTTCCATCCTCTGGGTGTGGTCTCCCAAGTTTATTTTTTTATTTTTAAATATATTTTTATTGATTTCAAAGAGGAAGGGAGAGGGAGAGAGAGAGAGAGAAACATCAATGATGAGAGAGAATCATTGATCGGCTGCTTCCTGCACGCCCCACACTGGGGATCGAGCCCACAACCAGGGCATGTGCCCTGACAGGGAATCGAACGGTGACCTCCTGGTTCATAGGTTGACGCTCAACCACTGAGCCACACCAGCTGGGCTGTACTGTTTTATTTATGTTGGGGGATAAACATCCAGTGGAGAAGGAATTACAGTCCTGGCAAAAGGAGCAGTGTCACGCCCACTGATGGCCTCACACTGACTAATGCTCAGGTAATACCCTGCCTGTGGCAGTTAGGCCATCATTGATGAGCTTGGAACTGCTTTTTAATGGTGAATAGTTTCCCAAGTCTTCAGAAAACAAATCTATTCTGTTGTTTCCAGAGTGCCTCCTTCCAGAGTATATTTCTCTGTTTATAAAGTGGGGATGATGTTCCATATCTTTCTGTAGGGACTGCTTATAGTGACCAGAAATATTTACGTAAAGTACCTGGCACAGTGGCTGATACATGAACAGGCAATCCTGATATGGTAGGTTTTGTGGCTCGTATTATTTGTAATGATTATGATCATTCCCAGCTGCCTGCTGAGTATCTCTACCTGGATGTCCCCAAGGGTCCTCAAACTCAACATGTCTAAAATTAAACTCATGATATATATCCCGAAATGTGTTCCTCCCATGTGAAGCCTTAAGATATTTGGATCAAAATTAATCTCTCCTTCTCCATATTCACATAGCATTTCTAACAGTTATATTGAGATAGAAGTCACAGTCAAACTCATCTACTTACAGTGTACGGCTCCGTGGTTTTCAGTGTGTTCACAAAGTTGTGCAACTATCAAAGTTGTACCACCACCTAATTTGAAAATATTTTAATTACCCCTAAAATAAACCTTATACTCATTAGCAGTCACTCTTCCTCCCTCTGACCCAGATCTAGGCAACCACTAATCTTTCTGACTCTATAGACTTGCCAATTGTAGATAGTTCATATAAATGAAATCGTACAATATGTAGAATCATACAATATTTTTGTGACTGACTTCTTTCACTTAGCATAATGTTTTTAAGATTAATCTATGTTCTACATATGGCAGTACTTCATTCCTTTTAATTGCTGAATAATATCTCATTGTATGAATATACTAATTTTATTCATCCACCCACAAGTTGATGGACATTTGGGTTGTTTCCACTTTTTGAATATTATAAGCATTACTGCTGTGAACATGTGTGTACAAATTGTGACTGTCCCATAGCACTTTGCAAGCAAGTCCATTTTAACATTGCTTATGTTGTTTTATAATTATTTTTATATTCCTCTCCATTGAATTATAAAATCTTCTAGGACCCTATCACTCTCAAAAACCACCATGTCACCAACAATTCTGATAAATGAATGAATAAATAAATGAAGCTAATAATAAGTGGATGCTGTTCTTTTTAGTAGATATTATTGAGCAGTTTTAGGTTCGGAGTGGGTACTCTTTTGAGAAAGGTTGAGAATGCATGGTCATATTTATTTTCAAGTAAGGAAAAGAATATTATTCCTGGCAATAATCCAGGGAGGCAGTGGCAAAGTAGAAAGAGAATAATCCTAAACTCAACTAATCAAATACATGACATCAACACCTTCCATGTTCACGTGGATATGGCTTCCCTTATCCATTCTCATTGGACAATGTCAACTGTCAGGGAAGATTGCTATGAAAATGCAGTGAAGTGCCTGAGTCAGTGCCTCTTCCCCGGCGGCCCCCTGGTAAACCGAGGCTGTTGTTGCCTGTGGAGGACTCTGAGCACTGCCCAAAGCCACCCACTGGGTAGGGGCGAATCGCCATTTCCAGGATCCCAGCTCTTCTCTCCACTCCTCCACCACTAGCCTTCAGTCATGCTGGCTCCTGGTTTAATTTTTGAGACCCACATTATTCTAATCCCAGATTTTTTGTCCCCTGAGGATAAGGGACATCAATAACTTTGAGAAACCATACCTCCATGGTGCCCAGACACTCGGGACAAACACCAGTGGCCAGCAGGGCACTTTCAGAAGGAGTCATCACTCTTTGGATTCTCCTTTTGGCCAGTTTGAACAAACCATACAAACTCTCATGGGCTTGTCTCCAGAATGGCCTGGAGTTCACCTCCATGAAAATATTCCTCATCCTCTTTTGAGCGGATTAGAAATGCCACAGGACATTCACGGGAGAGAGCAGGAGTCAGGCTGGCGCTATTTAGAGCCCCCGACAGGCCACCCAGGCATCCGAGTGCCTCCCCATCCTCTGTCCCCACCTCCCATTGAGAGCGAGGATGACGTTGCCTCTCTGACACCTTCAGTCACCCCAGAAGTTCGGAAGGTTCCTGGTGACAGCTCAGGATGCACAGACCCTAAAATAGCTGATTAAGAGGTGGTGCTATTTCTAAAAAGTACAGCCTGTTCTGTCTTGGATGCCAGGGAATTATGTCACATTATCTGTTTCCATCACAAAGGGATGCTTTTCTGGCCTTCGGAGTACCCGCTCCCAACACCTCCTTCACCAAGCAGCTCCTGCTCACACTGGGACCAGGAATACCAACCAGGTGAAAGGTAGGAGTTTCACCTTCCATCCCAAGTGAGGGATCTGTGAAAACATTTAATCAAGAGAACAAGCATTCCAGGCTGTTGTGTTTACTGTGTGGGAGGAGGAGGCACGGAAACCCTGAAACTCAACAGGTCTCCCAAGTGGCCTGAAACAGCAGAGAACGGAGGCTCACTTCCAGGCCAGGAGAGCAACTCCTTTTCCCTCAAGCATGTGACAGATGACATCAGGGGAGGGGAAAGTGGCCAAGCCCTTTCGCCACTGTGTCAGGAGCAAGGGCACATTGTCCAACCTCAGCTTCCCACGAATGGGGAAGAACGTATGTGGCCAGAGACCACCAACCACAACCTGGAAGTGGCTCAGGCCGCCTGGGTGTGGGTCCTTACCAGCAGCAGCGGGCCTTAGGCGGACACCCAGCCCACCCCTGCCTCCACAGAAGGAGGTCAGCGCTAATATCCAGGGTGCAGAGTTGTACCAAGGAGGAAGTGAAAGAACATTAACATTTTAAACCCTTTTTAAAGGCCTGGCACATAAAAAGCGGCATGTGTTTGTCACATAAAAAGCCAGACCGCCACGCTGACTCCATAAGGATGTTCCCCTCTCCATCACTCTGCTGCACTTCTGAGTAGATAAAACCTCGGCACCAGCGCTCAGAAATCCTTCGGGCATCAACTCTTCTAAAACTGAGGGACTAAAGGTATTGTGAGTGATGCAGATTTTAAATTGGTTTAAAACGTACAATAAAGCAAAGGCAGAGCCTGCCCTGCAACACAGGTTAGGTCACTTCGTCAGGTCACTTCGTCCCGTCCTTCCTTTCTAACTATCAAAAGGCAAGAAACACCCAAGATCTGGGGAGCTCTTCTGAAAGTCAGCTTGGGAGGGGAGAAAAGTCTTTTTTCTCAATCTCTACATTTTTCAGACTGTGTAACAGATTACAGACATGATCATCATCGTCCGTTTCTGTCTGAGGCAGGATGAAACTGTCCTTGTGACAACAGAAGGCAGGGACATCCTTGGGTCCACAAATGTCAAATGCTCTGCCATCAGTTGATTATTTTGAGGGGGGAGGGGGGTTATTCATTACAAAAGAAATTTAGCTGTTCTATTCAGGGACATGCTATGAGCCAAATTTCAACTCTGGGCTGTGGGGTGCACCTGTGAAAACAGACTCTCCCACCTGGACCTGCCAAAGCCTGGAGCATGTGTGGCTGTCGCCATCCGTGGAGTGTGGGAGGGAGGGGGGTGCAGGCAGGCCCGGGTGAGACTCTGCCCACAGCTGGGGCTGAGGGTGGCTTCACTGAGCCTCAAGCACGGTGACATTTCTGGCTGCAGAAGCTGCTAGATGGCACCGTATCTTTCTATCCCTCCCCCCTTTATTATGTTTCTAACCTAAATGTCCACGGCCATAAGGATCCCTCCATAGGAGTGCTAGCTGCCACCTGCAAAGGGAAACTTTTCTAGGATTTGAATGATATCTGTGCTTATTGCCATTTTAAGACATATAATGAGAGAAACAGGAATACGTGTTTCCTCAAGAGGAACGTCTCAGGAACATAAAACCAAACACATACTCAGAGGAAATGTCTGTTTGGCTTCAAGAAATAAAAACGAACAAGATTATAAAATCATGGAGAAGAAGAAAAAAACCCTTCGGTGAAAAGCAGGTGTGGCCAGACTTTCTTTCCTCATCACTAAGAACAAAGTCAACGTTAAATATTTGTTATTTTGTTACACACACACACACACACACACACACACACACACACACATGGGCAGCAGTTCATTTCTTCACCGACAAACACCTATTTGGCACCTGCCATGCGCCAGGCATGTCCTACGTGCGGAGGACCCACCAGTGAACCTCACAGATAAAAATCTCTGCCCTCATGATGCCAACTTCTCAGGGAGGAGGATGCCAAGCATGCAGCCTATGCAATATTGCACGTGCTAATGCTGCTGAGGAGAACAAAACCGGGCAGTGCTGTCTGCAAGCCGGGGAGAGAGCCTTCCCCAGAAACGGACCATGCTGCCACCTTTTAAAAATCTATTTTTTTAATTTTAGTGGAAATAGAATATTATATTAGTTTCAGGTGTACAACATAGTGATTAGACATCTGTATACCTTCCAAAGTGGTCACCGTGATGTCTAATACCCATCCGGTACCACACATAGCTGATACAATATACTTCATTCTATTTCCTAGGTTGAGCATTAGATCCCCGTGGCTAATTTTACAACTGGCAGCTTGTACTTCTTAATCCCTTTACCTTTTCGCCATGCCCCAACCCCCTCCCATAGTGACTATCCTTTGGTCTCTGTATCTATGTTTGTTTCTGTTTTGTTTTGTGTCTTTTCAGATTCCAAGTATAAGTAAAATCATATGATATTTGTCTTTCTCTAAGTTATTTCACTTTGCATAATACCCTCTAGGTACATCCATGTTGTCACAAATGGCAAGGTTTCATTTCTTATTATGTCTAAGTGATATTCCATTTTATATATATATATTAGTATATGTGTGTGTGTGTGTGTGTGTGTGTGTGATGTATATCATATATTCTCTATCCATTCATCTATCAATGGATGAACATAGGGATGCATATATCTTCTCGAATTACTGTTTTTTATTTTCTGCTGGAACCTTGATCTTGGACTTTCCAGAGTCCAGAATTGCGAAAAAATAAATTTCTGTTGTGTAAGCCACCCGGTTTGTAGTATTTTGTTATGACTGTCCAAGCCAACTTGAGTTGGGTACCAAGAAGTGGAATGCTGTTGTAACAAATACTTAAAATGTGGAAGTGGCTTTGGAGGTGCATGATAGAAAAATTCAAAATTGCCATGAAGGGATTATTGTAGAAATATGGATGGTAAAGGTGATTCTGGTGAGAACTCAGAAAGTAAAGAGGAGAGCTAGAAAGAGAGCCCCATCTTCTTAGAAAATACATGGATAATCATGAACAGAATGTGGAAGGAAATATGGCCATCCCACTGTGTCTCCGATGGGAATAGGGACATGTTATTGAAGCTGAAGGAAAGGCAAGCCTTGTTATAAAGGGGGAGAAAATTTGGCTGAATTGTGTTCTAGTGTTTTGTGGAAGTTAGAACTTACAAGCAGTGAAATTGGGTATTTAGCTGAGGAGGTTTCTAAGCAAAGTTTTGAAGGAGTGGCATCATTTCCCTTTATCACTGATAGTAAAATATGAGAGGAGAGCAATAACCTGAGAGAATTTTTAAGCAAAAAGGAAATAGAACTTGAAGATTTGAAAAATTCTCAGTTTATTCCTATTGGGGAAAATGACAAAAGGGGGAGGTCTATATGGGTGTGAACCACAAATTTGATCAGTGACTGCAGAAGATGCAAAGAAGAGATGATATTATACCAAGAGAAATACTGCCAGGACTAAGGAAGAGAAATGAATAAAAACTGTTGGGCTTCTCGAATTCTATAGGACTGGTAAACAGAGACATTCCACTACAAACATTTGTTGTTCTTCAAGAAAAGGGAAGAATGACCCCGCAGGTGATTCAGAGATTATCAGCACTGCCACCATCTTGGTTTCAAAGAGTGGAGTCACCTCTGTGGTTGCAACAGGCTGAGCTGCCACTGCCCACAGCCTGATGGGGACACAATTTAGTCCCTAGCATTCCCCTCCCCACCCCCATCCCCTTAATGCATGCAAAGAATTCTCTCCATAGCAACAGACCAAAAAGGACAAGAGAAGGGGGAAAATCCAGTGCCTCCTATGGTTGGGCTGAAGCTTTGAGCAAGCTACAAGCCCGGGAGGACGAAAGGACATAGATACAGCCTCGCCACCAGGACCTGAGCCAACTGCCTGCCAGCTCTGTGGCCTGGTCTGTGATATCCCCAAATCACTGCAGGATCCACGTTCTGAAAAACCCCTGAAGCCTGGTTCTGACCAGGGGAATCCAGAGAACTGGTGGAGGAGATCTCAAAGCCACCAGAGAGGGAGGGGCCAGCCAAGGGAGAAGGCTAATTCAATGAAAGAAAGCTAACAGAATCAGTAATGAGAACAAAACTCATGCCGTATTCAATTCATTTTCTAGAGCATAAACTATATATGTATAGGATGCTCTTATACTTTCTAAATGAAAGTATAAAAAAATATGAGACATTAATAGTAAGAAATGAAACATGAACAAATTAATATAAACAATTTACAATCTTGAAAATAAAAAGGTCATTAGTATTGTTGATGTACCAGTAAGAGATAGTCAAACCTGTAGAGAATTTTTATAAAAATGTATTTGAGCCAAACTAATGACGATGCTGGGAAGCAAAATCTTAAATGTGCAGGAGAATGATAGTTTGCAATTTCTTTTATACATTTTGAATTAAGGAGGGAATTTAAGGAAGATTACAAGAAGATGGGAGAAAGCAAGGCAAGGATTGGATTATAGGATTATGTGCTCTCTTGAAGGTGGCTATATCTTCCAGGTGTCTGGAAAAGAGGATTACTTCTGGCATTTCAAAGGTGTGTTAAACTACATGCACAGGAACAATGGACAGAGTTTGCTTAAAAACCTTTTAGTAAAGAAGTTATAGCCCTGGCCGGTGTGGATCAGTTGGTTGAGCATTGTCCCATGCACCAAAAGGTTGCTGGTTCAATTCCAGTTGAGGGTTCAATCCCCAGTAGGGTATTAAATAAATTAATTTAATTGCTTTTTTAAAAAGAAAATGAAGGAGAGGAAGTAATATTTCTGAACAATAATCCAATCTACCATAGGCTGGTAAAATGATCAAATGAATTTGTCTGCAAGGCACCTTGCATAATGTCTGCCACTAAAGTGTTTAATAAGTGTTAGTTTTTTCTTCTTCTCTGAAGCAACAATAAAATATAAATAGGAATTTCATTATTTGTTTATATGACCCAGTATAGCCTCATTGGGTGATAGCTGATTCTTTTTATTGATTTTTTATTTTTTTTAATTTTTATTTATTTATTTATTTTTTTGTTGATGTACCAGTAAGAGATAGTCAAACCTGTAGAGAATTTTTATAAAAATGTATTTGAGCCAAACCGATGACAATGCTGGGAAGCAAAATCTTAAATGTGTGGGAGAATGATAGTTTGCAATTTCTTTTATACATTTTGAATTAAGGAGGGAATTTAAGGAAGATTACAAGAAGATGGGAGAAAGCAAGGCAAGGATTGGATTATAGGATTATGTGCTCTCTTGAAGGTGGTTACATCTTCCAGGTGTCTGGAAAAGAGGATTACTTCTGGCAATTCAAAGGTGTGTTAAACTACAATGGACAGAGTTTGCTTAAAAACCTTTTAGTAAAGAAGTTATAGCCCTGGCCGGTGTGGATCAGTTGGCTGAGCATTGTCCCATGCACCAAAAGGTTGCTGGTTCAATTCCAGTTGAGGGTTCAATCCCCAGTAGGGTATTAAATAAATTAATTTAATTGCTTTTTTAAAAAGAAAATGAAGGAGAGGAAGTAATATTTCTGAACAATAATCCAATCTACCATAGGCTGGTAAAATGATCAAATGAATTTGTCTGCAAGGCACCTTGCATAATGTCTGCCACTAAAGTGTTTAAAAAGTGTTAGTTTTTTCTTCTTCTCTGAAGAAACAATAAAATATAAATAGGAATTTTATTACTTTATATATGACCCAGTATAGCCTCAATGGGTGATAGCTGATTCTTTTTATTGATTTTTTAAAGAGAGAGGAATGAAGAGAGAGAGCGGGAGAGAGAAACATCAATGTAAAAATGAAGCTGCCTCCTGCATGCCCCCTACAGGGAATGGAGCCCAAAACCCCCGGCATGTGCCCTGACCGGGAATCAAATAGGCGACCTTACAGTGCACAGGATGATGCCCAACCAACTGAGTCACATTGGCCAGGGCAGGAATAGCTGATTCTTGATACCAGTATTTCTTAATCAAACAAGAAAACATTTGTCTTACTACCAAAAAATTATTTTTAAAACCTAGAAACAGGATTTTCCTCCTCTTTGTGAGAGAGAGAGAGCGAGAGAGAGAGAGAGAGAGAGAGAGAGAAAGGAAAGAAGGGAGGAGGGAAGGAGGGAAGGGAGGGAGGGAGGGAGGGAAGAAAAGAAGGGAGGAAGTAGGGAAGGGAGGGAGGAAGGAAGGGAGGGAGGAAGGCCAAATTATCTCAGGAATGCAAAGAAATAAGATTGTTGCCCTTGTATGTTAATAATGAATTGATTTTTACTGTTTATCCCTCCATAAAGCATCAGAAGGTTTCACTGTAACTGACTGAAACTAAGATGTGGGCAAGTACTACAGTTTTCTGCTCTCCCAGCTGAGTCACCAAAGGGAGCATTATGCAAAGTGAGATAAGTCACAGAAAGATAAATACTTCATAATCTCACTTACATGTGGAATAAGTCTAAAAACACCAAGCTCAGAAATAGAAAGTGGAATGATGGTTACCAGGGATGGAGGGTGGGGGACAGGACAGATGTTGTTTAAGGGTAAAACCTTGCAACAAGTAGTAAATAAGCATTAGAGATCTAATGCTCAGGACAACGAAAATGGAATTTAATCATTCCAACCACTAAAACTCAATAATTATGTAATGTGATAAAGGTGCTAATTACCTTACAATGGCAATCATATAGCAATATATAAATGTATCAAATTAATAGGTTGTACACCTTAAATTTACACAATGTTATGTCAAATGTATTTTAATTAAAATAAAGATGTAACTCTCATTTGTCTCAGTTATTCACTTTTCCCTACATTCATGCCCCTTAACATGTAACTTTGCAGCTGTTTTAGGGTTTGGGGTGTTTTGTTTTGTTTTTTGCTTTTTTAAAAAATATATAGTCTTAGATGTCTTAAATTAGCAATAATAAAAGTGAGCCTTTATCAATCATATAGCAATATATAAATGTATCAAATTAATAGGTTGTACACCTTAAATTTACACAATGTTATGTCAAATGTATTTTAATTAAAATAAAGATGTGAGTAACTCTCATTTGTCTCAGTTATTCGCTTTTCCCTACATTCGTGCCCCTTAACATGTAACTTTGCAGCTGTTTTAGGGTTTGGGGTGTTTTGTTTTGTTTTTTGCTTTTTTAAAAAATATATAGTCTTAGATGTCTTAAATTAGCAATAATAAAAGTGAGCCTTTATAAAGTGTTTACTATATGGATCAGGCATTCATTTGACTAGCTTTTCTCACAGGATTTGCTGGGAGAATTAAGTGTAGAGATTTTACATCACAAAAGCAGGATACTGTGTGAGGTATTCAATATCCTACATGTGGTTTATGTAGTTAGGTCCCCCCAACACTGTTGTTTTCCTTTCTGTGATAACAGAGAAAATGTGGATGGCACATTTTAAGAGTGACATGTGTAAACGAGAGTACTTCCTGAGGAAGTGACGGGAGGGCAGCGAGTCTGGGAATCGAGGCCTGTAAGGACCAGTTAAAGGAAGTGAGGGTGTTTACATGAGAAGGAGAAGGTCTCAAGGAAACACAAGAACTGCTTTCAAATCTCCAAAGAGATAGTGTGTGGAAAAGGGATTACACGCAGCCTGAGTAGTTCAAGAGGACGAATTATAACCAATAAATGAAATTCATATGATGGAAGATTTCGGATTAAAAAAGGGAAATTTGTCCACGATTCGAGCTGTATAACACAGTGGGCAGCTGCCCTGTGAACCAGTGGGCTCCTGCTGTTGGACCCCCATTAACATCAGAGCTTTAGGGAAGTGGTTCCTCAATGAAGTGAAAATTATACCAGATAATATTGAAAGACTACTCCAAATCTAAGATGGTATTATGACATCTCCAAAATCACAATCACTTTGATTCGCTGTACTTACTAATAAATATTGAAATATTTACTTTATATATAAGTCTCAGAAATTCACCTGTGATGAGGTCAGTCTGCATATAAGTGATATTTATGAATTTCAAATACACAATAGACTGAGTGAAGATGAGAGGCTATTATTGAATTAATGATTCATCTTTGGGGAAAGAATGGGCCTTTTTAAAGAAATATTAGAATAATAGTCAATGAAATATGACTTGTTTACCATAGGCTGGTAAAATAAATGTGGATTTCTCACATAATATTTATTTCTTCTGCATTTCTAATATGTTTAAAATCACTCTACCCATTTCTGACTCTCAGTTCTATCCTCTAGTGGGGATTTAAAAGACCTCAGAAAGGAAGTACTTTAAAGAAAGGGGCATTGCTTAGGCAAGAAGAGGAAACCTGGGCAGGACTCTGAATCACTCCAGAGTATGAAGCCAATCCTGCTTCAGGCCCAAAGCATAGGGTCTGCCCCCAACATCCATGCTCCCCAGGGAGGTAGAGGTGACGTGCACGGAGTAAGGAAGAAAAGCTCAGAGTACTTAAATGTGCTAAGACAGCGGTTCTCAACCTGTGGGTCGCGACCCCTTTGGGGGTCGAACGACCCTTTCACAGGGGTCGCCTAAGACCCTCGGAAAACACATATATAATTACATATTGTTTTTGTGATTAATCACTATGCTTTAATTATGTTCAATTTGTAACAATGAAAATACATCCTGCATATCAGATATTTACATTACGACTCATAACAGTAGCAAAATTACAGTTATGAAGTAGCAATGAAAATAATTTTATGATTGGGGGTCACCACAACATGAGGAACTGTATTAAAGGGTCGCGGCATTAGGAAGGTTGAGAACCACTGTGCTAAGAAGAGTCGTGTGAGTGTGTGTGTGTGTGTGTGTGTGTTAGCGGCAGTTTGAGTATATGGTTTAGCTTAGTTCATTAGAATGGCTTTCAGGACAGGTGAGGTGGGTGCAGCTGAAAGAGCATGAGGAGGTTCCAGGTAGTGCTGGCACAGTTCTGGACCTTGATTAGGTGCTGGCCATCCAAATCTGCACATGTGATAAAACTGAATCTCTCTCTCTCTCTCTCTCTCTCTCTCTCTCACACACACACACACACACACACACACACACACGGATGTAAAAACTGGTGAAATCTGAATAAAATCTGTAGCCTAGTTAACAGTTTTATCCCAATGTCATGTGCCTGACATTTTATTTTGGTATTATACTCAAGTTGTGCAGGATGATTCCATGAGGGGACGGTGGGGGTAAGTTAGAGGGAGTTCTGTACTATTTTTGCAGCTTATTGTGAGCCTATAATTATTTCAAAATAAAAAAGTACAAAACAAAAGGAAGGAGGAGAAGGTAAAGGAAGAGGAAGAGGAGGAGGGTGGCCTTTCAGTCACTTGCCTCGAAGCTGTGGAAGAAGAGGGAACTATGGAGGGGGACAGAAGGAAAACCTCATAAGAAATGGGTTACCTGTTTCCTGGGTCGCCTGGTTGCAATAAGTCCCTGACAGATTTCCTGTTTCAGTCTTGCCTCCCTCAACTCCACCTTCCTTTTGGCCACCAGATGGACCTTGTAAAAAATCTGACCAAGTGTCTCTCAAGCTTGCTCATTAACAGAGCACCTTTTCCCCACTGGTCTCCCCACCCCAGGAACTTGATTGCCCGAGGCTGCCTGTGCACAGCTTTACCTCCTCTCAATGGGCTCATGTTGATGCCACTGACTGGTATATCTTTTCCCTTTTCCTTCACTAACTCTTCCTCCTTGTACAAGTGATCAACTAAGTAACCCTGACTCTCAGGTACACATCCTCTCCTGTTCCAGGACTGAGCTAAGTCTTTCTACTGGCACACTGCTTGCTTCTGTCCAGGAGGATTTAGTTTTGTCTGGGCACCACCCACTCAGAATAGGTGGGATGGAGGCTGAGCACAAGCATCAGGTTTGGTAGAACCAAACATCTGAGGGAATTAGAGCATCCCTTCTTTCTATGCCCCCCTCAATTCGCCACATTGTTTTGAAATGATATGTTCATGTTGACCTCCCCCTAGACTGAGAGTTCTTCAAAGCAGAAATGGTCTTTCTTCTCTGGACCCTTGGCACCTAGCAGAGTGCCCACCACACAGGGTTGTTATGGCACAAATCTATGTTCTGCTTACCTGACCTAGAGGACAGACTTCCTGGCCACAATGTTTATGAACAAAAACCTGGAAACAGAATGAGTATTCCTTTCCCAAGATTATTTAAAAAAAAAGTGGACAGTCCTAACTGGTTTCACTCAGTGGCTAGAGCATCAGCCCAAAGACTGAAGGGTCTTAGGTTTGATTCCTGGTCAAGGGCACATACTAGTACTTCAGTTGCAGGTTCAATCCCTGGCTCCAGTGGGGGTGTGAGCGGGAGGCAACCAATCAATGTGTCTATCTCATATTGATGTCTCTCTCTCTCTCTCTCTCTCTCCTTCTCCCCCCTCCTCTCTTGACCCCCTCCCCCTCCCTTCCCCTTTCTCTGAAAATCAATGGAAAAATATCCTCATACCTTGGGTGAGGATTAAATAAATAAAAATTAAAAGGTGGACAGAGAAATCATTGCACCGAAAGTTGGTGGGGACCAAAGGGAGCATTAGCACTCAAGTTCAATCAGAGGGAGGCTGTGGAGGCTGCAGCCCAGAGCCAATGGCTTGGTTCCTGGTCAGGATGGGAGAGGTGGTCAGCATAGGGCACTGACCAGCCAAGGACAGGGCTCCTCAAAGATCCGAGAACCTGACCAGAGTGTGGTTTTTCTGAACACACAAGGAGAAGTGTCTTCTATAACATAGAGAACTTCATCAAATCGCTCGGGCTGCCCCTTCTGCTCAAAGGCTGCCCTAGGCATTCATTGAGACCTGACTATTTTGGATGTACAATTATATTCCGGAAAGGAGAGCTCTCAATCAGCAGATATGGGTCTCCTTGTCTCCTCCCCCTGCCATCCCCTAGACCTTTAGGATGCCACCTCTGAGCAGGTGCATCCACCCATTGTGTGAGATGGAAAGCAGTGGGAATGGGGAAGGATGCTCATGTGAACAGAGTACCTATTTTGTGCCAGACACTTCTCATGGACTATCTCATTTGGAACAGGAATGAAAAGCTTCCTTGTCAAGTGAGAGAGATAACTCTCTAAAGATCTGTTTGAGTTCCATTTTGATACTTTCTCTTTCTCATGGTCCATTATTTTTTAAGTATAAGGAGGCCCCATGGAAAAGTAACTCTGACAAGTACCATTGCCTTTAGCTTAGAATCAGAGGAAGTTGGGGGTTTTGCACCTCTCATGGAACTTCTGAATGCCAATCTCACCCCAAATCAAAGAGGCGTTGCCCTGACATCTTCAGTTGTAGGAGTTGGGCAGTCGGGGTGTGCCTTAGTACAGGTCTGCTTTTCAAAGATACTGTATTTACATTCCAAGGTAATTGATGGGCAGCATCTGGAAATTAGTCAGGAAAAATGTTATTTTTTATAAATGCCAACCTCCTAACAAAACAGAACTCCCTTTTCCTATTACTTCTCTCAACAGCTAAAGAAGAAAAGGAATGGACAGTGGGGGAAGGCAGGGAGAAGCATACCAGATTATTTTCCAATTGAGCTGTGTGCAGTAAGTGGAATAATAGTAGTAAGGGCAAGAGCACTTAAATAAGAGAAGCTGATGAAAAGGCTCTTTTGGCTCAATCTGTGATTCTGGAACTAAATTAAAAAATAGTTGCCCTAATAAAGACTCTGGAAGACCACTGTGTAAAAGTTCTATTGCCAGACAATATCTTATGCTAAAGTCAGTGGAGATTGTCTGAAGAGCAGTTCAGAGGTCAGCCTCCCACAGGAAGAGGAAAGAAAGATGGAAGACGTAGAGAAGTAGCTCTGGAGATGGGGCTTGAGGTATACCTGAGGTTTACTGCCCTCAGAGAAACCAGAGGTCCTTTGTGTGGGTCTCCTCAGAGGCTCACTGGCTCAGAGAATATTAGACCTTAATGATTCCAGCCCTTTTATTTTATAAACTAGAGGCCTGGTGCACAAAATTCATGCACAGAGGGGGGGGGGTGTCCCTTAGCCCGGCCTGCGCCCTTTCGCAATCCGGGACCCCTGGGGGGATGTCCAACTGCTGGTGTAGGCCCGATCCCACATGGGTAGAGCCTAAACTGGCAGTTGGACATCCCTCTCGCAATCCGGGACTGCTGGCTCCTAACCGCTCACCTGCCTGCCTGACTGATCACCCCTACTCACTCTGCCTGCTTGCCTGATTGCTCCTAACCACTTGCCTGCCTGCCTGATGCCCCTAACTGCTTGCCTGCCTACCTGATACCCCCTAACTGCTTGCCTGCCTGCCTGATTACCCCTAATCACTCACCTGCCTATCTGATTGCCCCTAACTGCCTCTGCCTACCTGCCTCATCACCCCTAACCACTCAACTGCCTGCCTGATTGCCCCTAACCGCCTCTGCCTTGGCCCCCATTGCCACGGCTTCGTCGGGAAAGACATTCAAAATGACGTCCGGAAGGTCATTCAGCTGTCTGGTCTAATTAATATATTATGCTTTTATTATTATAGATGAGGACACTGAGGCTGTGTCCAAAGGTTCAAGACAACCTGCCAGCTGCCACCTGGTGTGTATATGGGGGAGGGGGAGCATTTCCCCAAATGTAAAGCATCAATTTTGGCTAACCAATTTTCCTGATCCTGAGCACAAAGGCTGCCATGGGCTTTTCCCTCATACAAGAGGCCTGTCCCATCTATTGTCAAAAATATCTCAAGCAGCCCTGGCTGGTATGGCTCAGTTAGTTGAGCATCATTCCATGTATGGAGAGGTCACTGGTTTGATTCCTGAGGTCACTGGTCAGGGTACATGCCCAGGTTATAGGCTCAATCCCCAGTAGGGGGTGTGCAGGAGGCAGTTGATTAATGTTCCTCTTTCATCAATGTTTTTCTCTCTCTCTCTCACTTCGTCTTTCTCTAAAAATAAAAACCTTTTTAAAAAAAATTAAAAAGGCCTAGCTGGTTTGGCTCAGTGGATAGAGTGTCAGCCTACGAACTGAAGGGTCCTGGGTTGGAGTCCGGTCAAGGGCACATAGCTCGGTTGTAGTCTCCTCCTTGCCACGGGCCCTGATCAGGGTGCATGCAGGAGGCAACCAATTGATGTGTTTCTCTCACATTGATGTTTCTCTGTTTCCTTCTCTCTTCACTATCTCTAAAAATCAATGGAAAAATATCCTAGAGTGAGGATTAACAAACAAAAACATAATAAATAAATAAATAATATGTTTTTTAAAAAGTATCCCAAATAACCAGAAAGAGATATTGAGAAAAACACTCAATCTTGACTTATATTTCTTTTGGCAAAATTAAAATAAATAAATAAATAAGCCAGGGTGTTAGTGACTAATGTATAAACTTAGTGACACAACTGTATAAAGTATTTGTAGAGAGCCATTAACAGAACCATTTGGAAAGTTTTGTATTGTTTTCCTAAAGGCCCACATGCTGCCTGGAGCCCACTGTGAGCTTGAAAGACTTTGCCCTGACACTTTCCACTTCCTGCTCATCCTCCTGTTACCAGGATGTGAAGGGGGTGCGGAGGATGAGAGAAACTTCCTGCCACTGCATTGCTAAGGCTGGGCTGACCCAGGCTGGAGGAGGCTCTGTCCAGTGGAGCCCGGGAGGAGGAAATCTTGTTTCCTCTCAAATCACCCAAGAGGTGGTAGAGAGGGATGTGTAGGAAGTCAGTTAATTGTTGCTGAAGTCACAGTCTGTTTCTTAAACATGAAGATCAGCACTCCGAATACCTCAGAGCTGAGAGAGAGGAGGGAATTGAAGGAAAGGTTTCTTCAAATACTTGGAAAAGGGGCTGCATTAGCCCAAGAAGGTCACATGACACTTTCAGCCATGAAGTCCAGAACTCAGGCACCCTGGTGCCTCGCTCTCCCATAACCAAAGGCTGATGGTGCCCCACTTAGCTTTATGCACTGCCAAAAACAAGCAGGGGGTGAGGTGGGGGGAACGCTGCTCCTGGTTCAGACAGGACCATTCACTATGGTTGGGAGGGGACCCAGGGAAGGAAGGCATTTGGGAGCCATTGTTAGCTGGAGAAAAAAACACTCACACTGTAAACATGGATAAATGGTCTGGGTAGCTTAGTTGCCCAAGATCCTGTTGCGAACTTTTACTCATTACTCTTGTTATTGTTATTATCGGAGACATTCCCTCCTACACATCCTTCCTTGCTCCTGGCAGGAGACATGTCTGGATAAAAAGCAAAGAATATTCACTCTCCCCTTCCAATTATGAAGGATGGGGCTGGTTGGGGTGAGGGGGAAGGTCCACTGTCAGAGCAGTTCTTCTCCATTAGTTAGGAATGGGCTTTTTATAGGCATGACCCAAGCAGAGTAACTTCATCCAAACAGTGCCTTCTGCAAAGGAGACACAAGCCTCATGACTTAGGAATCTATGAAGAGAAACTTAGGAATACCTTTCAGAAAGGGGGCATGGACAACACGCTTTCTCTCCAACACACAGAGACAGGATACCATACACGACCAGGACTGAATATTCTCAGGCAGGAATTTACATTAAAGAAGTCTTAATATAATATCAATAATATTATAAATATCAATAAAGAAGTCTTCATATAAATCTGAAATAAGGCTGCATTATTTTCCATTAAATCAGGGCTTAGTCCAACCTGATTTTGCCAGCAAGGAATCCCTGAGGTTGAACATGGAAGTTCATCCCTCAAGGCCCAGATCCAAATGCCACATCCTCCTCAAGCCCTCCCTGGATTCCCCAATCAAAATAATCATCCTACAAAGAGCTATGCCTGGCCCAAAATAAGCACTAGATTAATGTTCACTTAACGGCTTATTAAATCAATAAATCAGTGAATGAATGAAAGATGTGAGAATCGTGAACAAGTTTTTCAAGGTGAAAACACAGCCTTTATTCTATAAGCACTTTGGAAATATTTATCCACTTCTGGGAGTATGAACTAAGGAAATAATCGTTTTGGAGGCATACAGTAACTCACTTCCTAAAGACTGAAAATTTTAAAAATACAAATTGTACTCTGAGATTTAAATTCAAAAATCCCACCCAAAACAAGAAAAGGAATACTTGCAACTTATTCTTCAAGTATTGGTAGAGATGAATGCATTCACCCCTGAAACCCAAGGTCTTGGTGAGAAATAGGACACAATATTTCTAATCTAGATTTTTTGAGGTGAGGGCAAGAGCTAAGATGTTCGAAAAATACTTTTTCACCTCATATGCAAGAGAAAAGAATTTGGGGCGTTTTGAGATTTTCCAGGGCCCTCCTACCTCACCCCATCTCCTCCCATTGAGGCCCCTGTTTTCATTATCCGGACTATTCCTCATCACTGGTTCCCCCTTTTAATGAATTAGTGGTGAGGGTTTGGAGAGCTGCCTTCCTTTGCTCTGACCCACCTCCTTTTCTGGTGCCAACTCCCATTTGGAGGAGAGCTGAAGGAATTGTTTGTGCAGGGAGTGGCTGGCCTTCCCTTTCAGTCCCTGCAGCCACCCCCTCCTCCTCTGAGCTTTGCCACCTAATTCCCAGCAGCTGGTTTTGTTGCCGCAATAAGTGGGAAGTCTTTCTTAATGTGGTACAGAGGTGTCTGTAGGCAGGCAACCATGGGACACCGCTGGCCACAGCTGGCTAAATGTGGTTTTAGAGACTTGTTTGTGCTCCTGTGTGACTAATACTTACCTACCGGCTGGCTGGCATGAGAGTCCTCTCCTACTCATCTGGCACTTGGAATACAATTGACCTGCTTCCCAGACACTGCCAAACCCACTCAGAGGGAAGGCAGAGAGGCTGGGTTTTGGTGGGACTGAACAGCAGGGCCCCGAGAAGCCCCTGGGATTCAGGAACATCGGGGCATGTTCTTCTCTTGAGGGTTTACGCCCTGCCAGCTGATTGGAATAATGTATGGGTGGTCCTAGCAAATAGTAGGGAATAAATAGGAAGGCCTTTAACTTCTCCATCGAACAAGTCTTTGTCTATTTACAAAATAATTTTATGTTTAGAAAAAGAAAGCTAGATTTAAATTAGTCAAGAACTTAAAGTAATAGGCAGCATATGACAGGCTTCAGGGTTGAAAGAATTAGTAAATAAACAAAGGAGTGAGTAAAGGAATGAATGGACTGATAAGGAAATGTGGAAGAACAGGAGAGGTATCTGTTGGGTATTCTAGGAATTTACCCAACAGATACCCTTCGTATATGTAAAATGGCTAATAAACAGATTAAATACATTACCGTACATTCGTGTTATGGACTACAATACTATCTACACTAATAAAAGAGAAACATGGTAATTAGTGTACGACCGCTACCCTTTTCATTGGCTAATCAGTGAGTATATGCAAATTAACTGTCAGCCAAGATGGCGGCCGGCAGCCAGGCACTGAAGTGAACATGAGGCTTTGCTTGCTGCAGACTCCAAC
>NW_005355584.1:9453496-9454884 GCF_000412655.1 Myotis brandtii
GCCGGGGGACCCCCCCTCCCCCCCCCCCCCCCCTCCGCAGTGCACAAATTTTTGTGCACCGGGCCTCTAGTGTTGCTATGAAAAAAATGAAACATTGCTCTGGCCGGTGTTGCTAAGTGGTTAGAGTGTTGGCCTATGATAGGAAGGGTCTGGGGTTTGATTCCTGGTCAAGAGCACGTACCTGGGTTGCAGGTTCCATCCCCAGCACCCTGAATGCACATGTGGGAGGCAACCAATATGTCTCTCACATCAATGTTTCTCTCTCTTCTTTGTCTCCCCCTTCCACTCTCTCTAAAACTCAATGGAAAAATATCCTCGGGCCCTAGCCGGTTTGGCTCAGTGGATAGAGCATCAGCCTGCAGACTAAATGGTCCCAGGTTTGATTCTGGTCAAGGGCATATGCCCAGTTGCAGGCTCGATCCCCAGTAGGGAGCATGCAGGAGGCAGCCGATCAATGAGTCTCTCTCATCATTGATGTTTCTATCTCTCTCTCCCTCTCCCTTCCTCTCTGAAATCAATAAAAATATATTTAAGAAAAAAAAAGAAAAATATCCTCGGGTGAGGATTAACAAAACAAACAAAAAAATGAGACAGCTCCATAGGTACTGATTAATCATCTCTAAGATATACTGTTGGGTAAGAAGGGAACAAAATAGCATCTATATTATGCAGCCACTTGTGTGGGAACTTTGCTCATGATGCATAGAGATTCTCTGCAAGGGGCATGTGGCCTTGGCACCAGTGGTCCCCTCTGGGGAGGAAGCCTGGTGGCTAAGGAATGGATCATCAGGGAGGATTTCTTTACATGATGTGTGTATAATGCATATATCTTGTAATTTTGTGCCATATCTACACACTAGCATTCTAATCCATTTTTAAGTTATTTTAATTTTTAAAATGTAGAACTTTGTTACTGCACTCATTTGTGTCAAAAATAAGATTAAAAATTTTAAAGAATTTAGCAAACCAAGTGATTTATTTCCTTCAACACATATCCTCCTGATTCCCATTCCAGAACCTGTGTTTTCTTGGGAGCTGGTGCTTCTAGGCACACACAAAAACACCCCCTCAAAAGACCAAACCACAGCTCCCCTCCTGCTCTCTCAGCAGTCATCATCCTTTTGAAACCCAGCCTCGAGGCCCTCCCTTGTGCAAAACAAGATTGAGATAAGATTAAAATCAAGCTATGGCAATATTGGTCTGAGAAAATTCTTTTCATCATTCAAAAATTGCTTGTCAAGTGCCTACTATGTACAGGGACTGGCAACGCACACCCCCATTTGTCTCTTAAATGTGTCAGGATCACAGACATTAAGGCTCACTTTTATTTTATTTATTTACTTTTTAAAATCTTTATTGTTGAAAGTATTACATATGTCCCCATTCCC
>NW_005355584.1:9455099-9475176 GCF_000412655.1 Myotis brandtii
TTAATATAATTTCATGGAATGTTTTTTTGTTTGTTTCTGTTAATCCTCACCTGAGGATATTTTTTCCCATTTATTTTCAGGTGGTGGGAGGAAGGGAAGGAAGGATGGAGGGAGAAAGAGAGAGAAAGGGATGGGAGAGAGAGAAACATTCATATGAGAGAGAGATACGTTGATTGGTTGCCTCCCACACATGCCCCAATTGGGGCCAGGGATCAAACCTGTAAACCAGGTACATTACCCACAACCCTTCCGTGTGAAGGCTGCAAGTCTAACCACTGAGCACACTGGCCAGGGCTGGAATGTTTATTTTTTTAATATATATATATTATTGATTTCAGAGAGGAAGGGAGAGAGAGAGAGAGAGAGACATCAATGATGAGAGAGAATCATTGGCTGCCTTCTGCACGCCCCACACTAGGGACCAAACCCACAACCTGGGCATGTGCTCTCACAGGGAATCAAACCATGACCTCCTGCTTCATAGGTCAATGCTCAACCACTGAGCCACACCAGCCGGGTTGGAATGTTTATTTTTAATTCTACCTTCTTCAACCCACTGGAGAGTGAGATAGAGTGTCAAAATTCCCCTCCTCTGCACAAAGTCATGATTTTATGTATGAGTCAACAATTTGTCTAGATGTTTAATATGTAGCTCCTAAAATAACTGCTCTAAAATTGGCCCAACTTTTCAGGAGTCCCTGAAGAAGGTCCTTTCTATTTCCGAGGCGACCACTGGGTCCTGGGGGGTCGGCTGCTGCTCAGCTTCTTCACTGGTCTCCTTGCCCCTGCCAGTAATTCCCTCATCTCCCCACTGAGCACCACTGACAAATGGGGCGGTTCATGGTTCACCTCAATACCTCACACATCTGCCCCTTTGTCAGTCCAACTGCCAGAATGTCTTCCTCTCTCATCTCCCAATCCCAAGCCTGCCATCCAGACCGGCTGAAGCCTGGGCACTTCCTTCTTTCTCTAACTCCCATCCTAGGCACTCCCCTTCCACACTACCAGCCTTCCCATGACAGTGACTACCCCTCTGGCAATCCATCGTGCACCATCCAGGGACAGATGGCTCTTCTCTTACTGTGAATCCATGACTCCTATTTGGTGGTAATAATTGCAATGAGAAGTATCCAGGGCTTAGGAGGCGGGAAGAGAAGTGGGCTAGCAGAACAGAAGTCACGTTTTGATGGTACAGCCTGGCAAAGAGGAGGGAACCAGGGCAGACGCACCAGGCCTTTCGCTGCCTTCCTGTGGGTGGGGAAGAACCCAAAAGAGAAAAGGGAGGAGAAAGAGGTGGGGCAGCTCCGATGCTTTGGATCATCTCAGCCTGGTCAGCACTCCATAACCTGAGCACTAGAGTGGGCTCTAGAGGCAGGATCGATGTTACTCCACCCATGACCTTCACTTTCCTCCCTCCCACCCCCACTTCAAAGTGCTTTCAATCCCATAGCACCTCCCCCAGGCTCTTCCCTGGTGGACTACCCTCAGGCTAATGGCGCCACTTTACCCAAAGTCAGGGAGCCTGGAATTTCTTCCCCTCGGGCAGCCCAGCCCAGTCACCCACAGGTGCTGGGATAGTTCTGAGGCATAACTTACATTCCTGGATCCCACCCCCTGGGACTTCTCCTGAAACTGCACCCTTGCTTGGGGACCTCTGCTTCCCTGTCTTGCTTCTCCTGCTCCCTTACTTGTCTCCCCAGGGAGCACGCCCTTGATAAATCCATGTCTTCTCTGGGGGCCTGCCCTGGGGAGCTTGTTCTAAAACAGGCAAGGTGAGGGCTGGGGAAAACGCCCTTGGCATCTGCCGGAGGGAAGAACAGGGAAACATTTGTTGTGCTTAATCTCTAAAATATCCAGTTCTTTTGTGCTTTGGGAGTAGTGGCAACACTGGTTGACACAAGCTAAGGGGATGGTGCTTTGACTTCTCCTGACTAAACTAGACTGCAGCAACCAAGGTCAAGGGCCAAGTGTTAGGCTTTATTCACAATTATAACCTCCACTCGCTGGACCCTGCATATGCACCAAGCACTGTGCTAAGAAGTCTAGGCCCATTCTCTCTCTCCCTCTGTTCATTTTTAATTCCTCAGGAAATCCCTACATCATAGTACCCACAGTTTATAGATTAGGAAACTGAGACTGGGAAATGAAGTAACTGGCCCACAGTGACACAGCAGGGACCAAGCCTGCCTTCTCCTGCTATGTACGTGTTCTGCATCCTTCATATGCCAACAGGACCTTGACGATCACACTTGCTCAAAACTTTTTACTGGTTACTCTGAATGGGAGAATCCTTAAAATAATAAGAATAACTCGCAAAATAAGCAGATTTCAAAGTCCTGATTTGACTAAAGTAATTTAGTTGGGGGAGGGAAGTTTAAACCAGTTTTAGGATCACAGATGTCCATCATCCCTCCCACATCCTCCTCAAAAGGCACAGATAGAAAGTAGGTCTGAGGTTTCTATGGCTGATCTTATTTCAACTTTATAACTTTATGACTTCCACTTTTTCCCTAGTTATATATGGGTTTTACCTTCTTCTTTCCCTCTTCCCTCCCTAGTATGCCAGATGATAAATTTTATAAGAACATTCTTTGTACACTTATAAAATGTAAGAAAAAAAAGTGAGCACTGAGCTTTTCTGGCTGTCAGGAAGTGGTGTCTATAAAGTGGTATTTATAAAATCAAACTCAAAACATTGTGAGTTGTATTAAGAGTCGGTATCATACAGATGTACATGAAATTCTTCCTAAAATGAATTAAAGGTGTTCCCTTTGTTCACTTCATTAATTGAAGAGTATTTCCATGCTTATTAGGTGGTCATTAATATATTTTAGACAACAGCACAACACTATCATCCAAAAATACTGAGCACTGCTCATGCAAAATTATAAAGGAAATAAAGCTCCACGTTATTCATCAAGCTTGCTGCTCCTTTTGCATATCTTTATTTGGGCTCAAATTGTAGGTGTACCGAATAGGAGGTGCTTCTCTTCCCTGTGCAGAAGCAGCAAAGAGCCCAGGGGAAGCAGCAGAGGTGGCGGGGTGGGCGGTATGGGTGTAGGTGGGGGGCATGGAGGCAGTGGTGTGCCTGGGGAGCAGTGGTGAAAGGAGAGGGAAACTGCAGAGCTGGTAGCATGCCTGGCGGCCAAGACAGAGACCAGATGGGAAAAATGGGGAACCATAGAGGTAGTTGACTAAACAGGCAGTAGGAGTAGTAGTGAGATCAGTGGCATACAGGGGGTAGAGCAAATAGGTATCCAGGATCATGGGAGCCTATTTCTCATCATTCAAGAAGGAATCTACAAATACTGAAAGAGAGAAGGCCCGAACAAATATTGAGGTGTTGGATTCAAATTAGATGCATCAGCATATACTCATTTTATAACACATGTACAGAAATGGATATATATATTGTGTGTATGTGTGTGTGTGTGTGTGCACCAGATCTTGAGTTTGTAAACACCACCTTCCGTTACAGGAAACCAGAGAGCCCTCTGGCTGATTCCTAGATTGGAGCAATAAATCTGGAACAGCTTATTGTGCAGGAAAGTAAGGACAAGCTAAAAGAATGATGAGGTCATGACAGGAGCCAGTTTGAAGAGGTTCCCACTGGTCAGATATGTGTCACTTTGAGTATCAAAAATAAATAATGATAATAATAGATGAAATAAAAGGATCCATGCATCCATTCATATAGGAAAGCAAATAAATGGAGAAGGGAAAGTTCTGCTTGCAGTAGAATGTCAGTAGAAGGCAGAAGGAATGACAAAAATAGAAACCCATTCTGTGACAACCATCATCTTGGGGTTGACTCATAAGGGAGTCATTAGTGGAGACTGAGGCTGGTGGGAATAGGATATTGATGTGGTCTCCTCACGAAATCTTTATCAGTTATGAAGGGAAAGTGGAAATTTTATGGCAGAGAAACCAGGGGATGGAGGCTAACATGTCCAGTGGTGAGTCAGCTGACAACTTCTAAGCACATGGCATCATTTCTGTAGGATTCCTGCTAAGACTGCATGGCCTCGGTCTGGGCACGAGGAGACATCAGACAGACCCAGGGATGGGCCACCCTAGAGAACAGAAGGCCAGGACTCTCTCCACCCAAGGTCCTGAAAGATAGGGGGAGACTTAAAGAACTAGTGCAGATCAAGAGTCTTGTGAGACTTGACAGCTAAATGCCACATTTGACGCAGAATTGTATCCTGGACAAGAAAGAACGAGGTGACAGTGTTGGGACAGTTGGCAGCGGTAAATGGAGTCTGTGGGAGAAATGATAATGTCTGAAAGTGACGTGGATGGTTATGCAGGAGAGTGTCCTTGCTTCGGGGAAATACTGTAATAATGAGGGGTGATGGAGCAGCGTGTTTGCTACTTGTTCTCCAGCGGTTCAGAAAGACTCTATATTAATTACATATGTATGTATAATATGTGTAATCAAACTACTTATATGGAGAGAGAAGGCAAGAAAAAAGCTTGCAAATATAAAATGTTAATAATTGGGGAATATGGGAGAAAGGGATACAAGGTTTCTTTGTATGGTTCTCAACACTTCTTCAAGTTACAACTTATTTTAAAATAAAGTATTTTTACAAAATAAAATAGTATCTAGGCAGGACTTGAGGTGACCAAGAGAAGAATTGGAGTTGATCGGGGCGGGGGGCGGGGGCAGCCAATAAAATGGGAGGTGAAAAAAAGCAATAAAGCAATTTACGACCTTTTCCCTCTTGTCCCTTTAAAATAAATGAATTGGAAAATATCTGAGATAGTATTCCAACTGGTTCCCTCGCATGCCAAACCCAACTCTGTGTCAATATTATGCAGCAGAACAAGCAAGAGCTTTGCTGTCCAATGGACCTGGATGCAGAGCCTGCTTCAGCACTTAGAGCTCTGTGCTCTCGGGCACATTATCTATCTTCTGAGCCTCAGCTTTCTCATCTGTGAGATGGGATGATCACACATATCTCACCGGTTGCTATGAAGACTGAGGGAGATCATTCACACACAACATGTAGATCACCCAGGAGCCGGCCGCATGGAGCCAGTTGTTCTCACCAAGAACTCACTTATTTTGGGTTTACATTGCTATCAGTGAGTTTGTGGTTTATTTGTTTTTCCAGTAATTTTCAGAGAGAATGGGAGGGAAGGAGAGAGACAGAGAGAAACATCCATGTGAGAGAGACACATGAGTTGGTCTCCTTCCTCACGTGCTCAGACCAGGGCCCGGATCAAGCTTGCAACAGAGGGTATGTGCCTTTGACCAGAATCCAACCCAGAACCTCAGTCCGTGGGCCAACACTCTATCCACTGAGCCAAACAGGCTAGGGCATACCAGTGAGTTTTTGAATGCTGAAAGCTTAACTTTCACTACTGATTTTGTCACTTAACAGTTTGTGTTTAAAGAAAATAAAGCAATACAAAAACTGTTTCAATTAGGGGTCAGGATTGTTATACACAGAGGATGGTATAAAAGGTACCTCGGGTGCATTCATGATTCCGATACCCAATAAGACAACCACTGTTTAAACAAATTTGTAAGTCGCTGGGTGTCATTTATTTACCCCATGCTTGGCAGAAAATGCACAGCAAAATTACCTCCACCCACTTCTGACACAAGTATTCATCAGTCACAGTCTCTCTACTACACCCTGAAATTTACGACATTTCGAGTAAAATGTCTTTTTCTGACATTTGCTGGCCTTGTGAGAAGGTTTTGGTATTGATCAATATTGACTTAATCAGTTTTCTTAAGTTCAAGCCCCTCAAATCCCATCATAGTAAACCACTGAGGTAGGCAGTGGTAGGTGCGGAATGCTATATAGGAGAGGGTGAGGTTTAAAGGAGAGAATTGAGGAACTTGCCGTAAGGGAATATTTTTATAGTAAGCACAGTTATGAGACAAGTTTAATGAAAATATTAAAAAGCAAAGTTCCTTTAGAATTTCACACAGAATTGAATATTAACCATTGTAATTTTGAGATTAATATGTATTATCATGATTGCTGAGTAGCGTTAGCAGGGACTTGATGGGACTGATGGAAGCAATGACAAATCCACATTTTGGCTCAGCTACCGTCCTCAGCCCAGTACCTGGCACAGAGCAGACTCTCATGCCAGCCTACCCCTGTCCTGCCACCTGAATTTTAGAGTCTTCTACACTCAATTCTCCATCAGCGACAAGGCAGAGTCAGTCACTGGCCTTCACTGTGCTGTTAGATGCTACTCTGATGATCCTGAGACTCCTACACCCGAAAGCAGGAGACAAGGCAAACACAGGTGAGAAATAAAAGCAGACATAACCCAAAGGAAGTGTATGACTGGCCACAGCTGTGTGTAGTCCTGGGTAGAGAGGGGTGCGGGAGTGATTGCGCGGATGTGGCCAGCTGGGATTCATGTGGAAGGAGTCTGGGGTGGGGGAAAGGTCAGCTGACCCAGTGCTCATTGTTGCATGCTGCTAATTGCAAACAATGGGAAAGGTAAATGTTATTTCAGATCCTCTTGCCAAGATAGATGATTGAAGTGGTCATGAGGAACCTTCTCAATTTTTTTTTAACTGATGACACCTCCCCAAAGAGTCTAAATGGTGGAGCCAGCCCCAGATTCCCAGGTTCAGCCTTTCATTTTTTCCAGGGACTGCCAACAACCTCAACTTGCCTGTCTCTTGAAAATATTTCCACCAAAAATGGAAGGGGGAAAATTAGGCTTTTGGAGGTCCCAGCAAGTTGACCAGATGTTGGGACTACCTCTAATGGCCACTCTGCACGCCTCTTTCTGGTGCGTGGTTGCAGGATCCGGTGCTCTATAGGAATCACAGCCCTCGGGGTTCAGCCTCACAGAAGCCACAGTCGGCCCTCAGGGGGCCTTTGAGTCCATGGATAGAGTTCTTGAAAGAACAAAAATATTTGCCCGGCCAGCATGGCTCAGTAGTTGAGCGTTGACCTATGAACCAGGAGGTCATGGTTGGATTCCCAGTCAGGGCACATGCCTGGGTTATGGGCTCAATCCCCAATGTGGGGCATGCAGGAGGCAGCTGATCAATGATTCTCCATCATCGTTGATGTTTCTATCTCTCTCTCCCTCTCTCTTCCTCTCTAAAATCAATACAAATAAATATTTTAAAAAGACTACATTTCAAAAAAAAAAAAAGAACAAAAACATTGGAAGCTCAGAATATTCTCTCCTATCCACAGTAGCCATCCTGTAGGTCTGAAACACCTAACAAACTGATCGTTAATCGTGAGGAGCAGATTTTGTGGGCAGACACCGTGCAAACAACCCAACTGCCATTAACTTTGTATTGCAGATGTCCATAGGTGAAAACACCGGGTTCTGAATACCAGGAATGCGTTTCTCTCTGATCAGGGGACGATGAAGTGCAAAGAGAGATTTATGCAATGCAAGCTATCTCTCTCTTTTCTTTCTTCCTTGGATTTCTCTCTATCTTGAGTAAAGTTCAGTTTCTAGAGATCAAGCCTGGTTGTAAACACAGTCTTTAAAACCTTTGCACTGCTTTACTGCAGAATTTATGGTCTGTTTACATTTGAGGCGAGGAGCAGGCAAGAGGGGTAATCCTGAAGCCTTTGGTAGACTACTCAAAAGAAAAAAGGCAACGCAGGATGCATGAATAAAAATACTTCCTTGTTCCATCCATGATTTGTGTGCACAGAGTTCTCCCAAAGAGAGGTCATGCCCTAAGGAAATTGGCCCAACCAGCCCTGTGTAACCATTTGAATAAGCCACTGAGATCTTAAGAGAAATTTCAAGAAATCCACAAGTTTTAGGATTTGGAAAATGCACATGAGACTATCAGGAGTGCTGCTGGCACTAATGCCTTCTGGGGACTAAAGGCCAATGGCCAGCATGACACAGGATCTTCCCTGAGGGGAACTGAGGTGCTGCTGGGTCCAGGGCCACAGTGGACCCCGGGACTGTCCTGGTCACACAGTGGACACCGGAATGAGAACCTTCCAAACAGGAACCAGTCATGAACTGTCCTTTCTGAAGTTCAGAGGCCAAACATAGTGGCTTAATAGGAATCCAATTATCCAATAATTTTTCAACATAATTCACAGAAAATTTAGTCCTGGCCAGGTAATTTAGTTGGTTGGAGTGTTGTCCTGATGCGCCAAGGTTACAGGTTCAATCCCCAGTCAGGGCACATACAAGAATCAACCAACGAATGCATAAATAAGTGGAACAACAAATCAATGTTTCTCTCTCTCTCTTCTGTCCTCTCTCTAAAATCAATTGAAAAATAAATAAATAAATAAATAAATAAAATATCACAGTTTTAAATTCCTCCCTCAGGGTTATAGAACTATTTATTATCTCAGTAACAGAAATTTTAATATAAATAAATGAATAAAGGAGAGGAATTAAAAGACCTGGGTTCTAGTGACAGCATATGCCTACTATGTACTCATATCTACTGATTGTGTGACCTCCAGCAAATAACACACCCGACCTCAAGCTTCTCACCAGTCGTATGGGACTAAGACCTGCCACTCAAAGGTACAATGAGGATAAGGTAGCACATATGCAAGTGCTCTGAAATCCCACAAAATGTAAAATATTTTATTACTAATGGTGATAATGGTGATGATAAATGCTTTTGAAGCAAACTCTCAGCCCCTACTCTCGAATGAATAGGTTTTAGAAAGAGAAATGTTCCCCTTTTCTTAATAAGTTCCCAGTTGAGGCACCCAGGAGGACAGCCACAGCTTCTACAGGTGCCTCGCCTGTATGAGTTCCTAACTCCAGGTGCAGTCTGAGGCTGCTTCCCTCAGAGCGAGCATTGAGGTCGTGGCTGGGAGTGGGCTTTGCCATGTTGGTGGAGGAAAATCAATGAGTCCAGGTCAGGAAAACTGGCTTCCATTTCTGGCTCGGCCACTTACTATCTCAAAAATATCAGAAATTTTTTATTTTCTTGGATCTCCAATTTTTAGGTCTGATATAAATAAAAAGTTTCCTAAGTCTTGCCCAGTACTAAATTCCTATGATTCTCTATTAGGTAATAAGGAGATAAACTCAAAAATAACAATAGTTGATTTGACTTCAGGGTGGTCATGAGTGCATTTGTTGGTTCATGCCTAATAAACCATATGTTAAGTCACAAAAGGAATTAAACTGAGATCTACTATGAATCAGCATCAAGCAAGAATTAGCTTGGATTTTGAAGAAAAGACTTTTTTAGTTACTCTACAACTCATATCTTCACTGGGCTTGGCGGCCATTCTTGCAGGCTCAGTTACAGTGTGCTGTTTGAAAGACAAGATTAAAAATCTTAAATCATTGATTTAAGGAATTTGAGTAATATTGTTTGGCTTGTATTAGGCATCTTAAATATGTAAGAGAGAATGTGTCAATATTTGGATTAAACAAAAGAAAGATACAGGAACACATGCGCCCTGTTGGTTACTGAGACATTCCTCATTTCCAAAATAAGGCAGATTTTTTTTGCCAGCACAGAGCTGCCCTGGTGTCACACAGGGAGAAACAGGGTAGGAAACAATTTGAATTCGTGTATGTTCTTGTCTCCTTAAGGCTTTTTTGAATCTGCTAACATATGTGACCTGGAATAAATTGGATTAGATCATATAAGGTTTGGAAGGAACTGGTTCAGCTCCCATCATGTAGTTCCAAAACATAAAGGAGGTCATGTGAGTGAGAACCCGTAAACACTAAAGCCATATAATAATCCAGTGCTCGTTTTGATCTTTGATCTACAGCATGAGAAATTTCCCAGCAAACCTGAGGAGATAGAAATGACATCTGAAAAGTTTTCAGTCTACAGGTTCAGGATGCATTTGCCCTCACCTAATTTCTGCAAAACCCATCATGTAGTCATAAGTGCATTTGTTCTTTCATGCCTAAGAGACCATCTGCTAGGCTGTGTGAGGGGCCTGCCGGGTGAGGGGGCTGGTTAGTCCGTCCCGCCATCTTTCTCTCACTAGTCTTGTGAATGAGAATTCGTTACCGTGAACTTTGTTTTAGGAAAGCAGTGTGGCAAGTGAAATCTCCTGCTCTTGGCTCAGATTCCCTGACATGAAAGAGAAAAATAAGTAAGATCAGGGCAAACTAGGTCCTGACTCCTACAAAGAAGAAGAGGAATCAGCCTGTTAGGGCAGGCAGAAAAGGAATGCTAACAATGGAAAACTCTCACACTTTCCTGCCCCAAAAGACATTCCTGTGCATTTCTTTTAGTAAAACACGTTACCTGGATGGACTGAGGGTTTTATCTGCCTTGGGCACTTCTAGAAAAGGCCCTTAGGAGATGTTCAAATTTTGTTGAATATTGGCAGAATGGACTTAACTTAATAAACCATGGCTATTGAAAAAGTAAAATTTCACCTCAGTCTTGGAACTCAATGTAGTAACCCAAGGCCCCAAGCTCACCCACATCATAGATTCATCTGATGTTACAGCTGCAAGGCCTTATTTACTATAATTTCCTTATCTTACAGATGAAGCATCTGAGGCCCAAGCTCACTGTAGTGACTATCGCGTGAGCACTGGACTGTGAGTCTGGAAACAGACTCCAGGCCTACCGTCTCCACCGTTTATCTGAAAGGTCATCTCCAAATCCCTCCAGAAATTCAGGAGGAGATGCAGTTACTGCTTAGGTCGATGGGCTCCGGGTAAATTTGGGATTCGCTCTGACTGAATGTGGCCTGAATATGTCTGATCCTTAGTTTCTCATCTATTAAATGGGGGAAATAAGAGTACCGACCACATTGGACTATTGTAAGGAACAAATGACGGAAGGCATGTACTCCCACTGCCCCTGTGAAATCAAGAAGAGAAAGATGATTCTCTGCACAAAGACATGTTGGACTGCACAACAAGCCAGCCCAGGGAATCTTAGTGCCCCTTGTCCACTGCGAAGAAATCACAACCATCATCAGAAGCCGCTAGGTGTGTCTGAGAGACATCAGGGCCAATCTCTGCTGATAGAAGGAACCCCTCTGCTGGGCAACCCCCAGCCACTCTCCCTCCCTTTGAGGAGAAGAACCAAGAGGCTGAGGTCTGGGGAAGACAGACAGTGTCTCATCCTCCGCAGGCTTCCCTGCCACAGAAGCCGGTTTGGGAGAGAAAAGTGACCCAAATAGTCACAGAGAGGCACATTTGAAGAATAAGAGCATAATTGCAGAATATTCCTAAACTTCAACACTAAAGCAAAAGGATTGTTGAAAACATATTAACTTTACATCGCATTTCAGAGAAGGGCTCATAGGGTTTCACAGGAGGAAGAGTTTCCATTGCACTCGCCCACAGCAACTTTAAAAATCTTTATTGGACATTTCTCTGCAACCTTCTCATCGGCTGCTCCCCCTCCACCACCCCAGGCATTTCTGTCTCTGCCGCTACTGCAGGAAATGCCTGCTGGCGCCTCTTTCTTGGTTGGATTTTTTCCTCTTCCACCCCCCCCAACCCTCAACTTCAAATGCTTCTTCCCTCCACCGTGTAGAGCCGGTCAGCCCCCACTACCTTGTGTTACAAAACTGACACATTTCCAAAGACAGCTCCACAAGAGGCTGTCCATCCAATGACATTCAGCATCGTCCGAAGGTAGCTGTGGTTACAGAGAGCAAAATTTTCCTTAACCCAGCATCCCTGGACCCCCTTTCAATTAAACCCGTTTCTGGTATCTACCCTCCTCCATGCAGTCCTATGCTTCAATGGACGCTGATCTTTATCCCAGCTCCAGTGGTAAACCCCGATTAATTTGAGTCAATTAGAATACAGCCATCGCCATTGCCAAAGGTTGGGTGCATAACTAATTAGGGACAATGAAAAATGATAGGAGACCTTCTGAGAGTTTCTGGGAAAAGAATTTCCTTGCTCTTCTGAGAGAGCAATTGGATGCCAGCCCTCTCCCACTGGACGTGAAGAAGGGGCCTTAGCCCTGACTGCTAACTGCCTCCAGCTGCATCCTGCAGCCCAAGGTGGAGCAGCCTTGGGACTGGCAGAGGAGAATGACTGAAAGCATGTGGGTCTTAGATAATGTTTTTGAGCCTCTGGACCTCTAGCCGAAACCAGCCCTAACTCTGATGTCTAATTACTTGACCAACTACTTGTTTAAGCCAGTTTCGAGTGATGTTTTTGTTTCTCGCAGTCAAAAGCATTCTGAGATAGGACTCATTGTGTCCTGCGTGCTGATCTTAATGTTCAGCTAGACACGAGCTCTCAGAGGACAGAAACTTCGATTTCTACTGTATTTCCCACAGCCCCGGGGACAGCACTGCGTGTGTGGCAGGAGTTCCAGTATCCAGCAATGGGCTGGTTTGTTGTTATAAAACCCTTGAAATAGGGTCCTTGGCTTTTGTACATTCACCCTCAGGTATTAGCTTGAGCTTAGATACCCATCAAAAAGCAATTATTATATATTTAAAATAGCGGCTTTGGATATTCTGGAATTTTAACTATTTGGGAGTCACGATTATAAGTCACAATTCTGAGCCTTGGGGAGTTTGAACATTCTCCTCTATCTTATTCTCTATGTTCCTGAGAATCAGCTTCAACACAGGCAGGATCTGGCCAAATGCCCAAGTTTTCAGAATCCTGGTGGTTTTTAATAAATGTGTTGTTGAATTTGGAAACCTAAGTTTTAATGAACATATCAATGGACTTGCAAGAAACAACACTTTCAAGGTTAATTCAGCTGAAAATTCTCCAAAGTCCAAGACAGAAAGAAAAACTGGCTTAATCAAGCAACCAGTCAGGGAGTGGCACCTGCTAGCCCACAGGATGCAGACTTACTGTGTCAGGAACTAGACAGCAAACAAGCTATTCAGAAGCACCCAGAGACTCTGACAAAAGCACAGCACATCGCAGCATTGTACAGTCTGTGGTCCAAGCACCAACTCCAACCAGACTCGATGGTATACATCTTCAGCTAATACATTTTCTCTGCCACAGAAAGCCTGCTCAGAAGCCAGACACATCCCCTTCAGGCCTTCAGTAAGACTCTACATCAAGCATGTCAAACTCATGGCCCATGGGCCGCATGCCTCGTTTATTTGGCCCGTGTTAGCCTTTGAGTTTGACATGCTTGCTCTACATGTACCAAAGGACCTAGCATTTGCGCCGAGTTGAGGGAAAGGAAGATATATTTATTAAGATTTCTTACAACCTATTAAAATTCTCCTGTATTGACCCAGGACAGTGTCTTGGTAATGTACATAAGAGCTTCTGCATATTTCAGCAATCAACCTGCAAATTTCTATTCCAAATTTCTGAGTCCTCTCTTGAGCATCATCCGATGCCTGGAATCCCCTGCCGCTCAGCATGCTGCCTCTCAGACACCCGGCACTGTAGAACACTACCGACCCCTGGCCACCTGCTCCCTCTGCCTCCTTCCCCATTTCAAACTGGATCTGTCCTTTACCCCAGCACCTCAACCGTCTGCTCTCTGTTAAATTTTCAGCGAAGCTACATTATGATGAGCATGTGTATGTCATCCCATCCAGTTGGCATGAAAGCAGGATAAATGATGGGACTTTGACGAAACATGACAAGGAGATATTTTGGCTCTAGGAGCCTGCAGCGTTTTGTCAGGTAGGTATCTATTTACACTGTTAAGTGTTAAAGCCAGCCAAAGAAAAGGACCTGCCATGACAGCCCACAAAAAGCAGTGCTTGCCCTACCAGTGGTTCTCAACCTTCCTAATGCCACGACCCTTTAATACATTTCCTCATGTTGTGGTGACCCCCAACCATAAAATTATTTTCGTTGCTACTTCATAACTGTAATTTTGCTACTGTTATGAATCGTAATATAAATATCTGATATGCAGGATATATTTTCAGGGGTCGCGACCCACAGGTTGAGAACTGCTGCAACCAGTTTGGCTCAGTGGATAGAGCGTCAGCCTGTGGACTAAAGAGTCCCAGGTTCGATTCCAGTCAAGGGCATGTACCTTGGCTGCGGGCACATCCCCAGCAGGGGGTGTGCAGGAGGCAGCTGATTGATGTTTCTCTCTCATCAATATTTCTAACTCTCTATCCCTCTCCCTTTCTCTCTATAAAAAATCAATAAAATATATATATTTTTTAAAAAGCAGAGCTTTAGTAGCTGGTGTTAGTAACAGGGCAATAACAGTAAGAATCACTTTTCTACATGTACTTCTTTTACTGCTCACAAAGCACTTTCACATGCATTATCTCATTTTGATAATGATGGTGCACACACGTGCATAAAAATAAACCCTTAGAATCCAAGTGGCTCTTTAAGCATGCCAATCAGCATGCTATCACACCAGACAATAAAGCCATTTGTTATTTTTAAGGCAGTTATTACAAGTTTAGGGAAATTACTGTTTTGTTTGTAAGTTCACTCTTCTACTTCCTCTAGAACAGCGGTTCTCAACCTGTGGGTCGAGACCCCTTTGGGGGTGGAACGACCCTTTCACAGGGGTCACCTAAGACCATCAGAAAACACATATATAATTACATATTGTTTTTGTGATTAATCACTATGCTTTAATTATATTCAATTTGTAACAATGAAATTGGGGGTCACCACAACATGAGGAACTGTATTAAAGGGTCGCAGCATTAGGAAGGTTGAGAACCACTGCTCTAGAAGGAAGGGACGTGAAGCTCGTCTCGTCTTATTTTCTGTTACATGACCATCTCCACACCTTGGCACGTCTGTGGGAGGGAAGGAGAAGCTATTTCTTCCTGCCAAGAAACCTGATCGCAAGGCGAGCAACATGTCAGGAAGTAGTGTTCTTCCGCAGAGGAAACTCTTATGACTCTTTGACCCTCAAGGACTACATAAAGGGAAATATCCTTCCTCATCCCCTCCCCCACCACCCCATTACCCCATTTAGGGTGGGGAAGAGAAGTGGCTTCAGGGAGAGGGTGGAAGCTGGGGACCCAGGAAACGGGGGATAGATTTCTCGGCATTGCCTGTATGTTAGACCCAACCCAAGAGATGAGTTTCCAGCCAGGACCTCTACAGCTTCACACAAACACAAACATCACAGGGGTGTGCCTGCCGAACCTCCAGGTGGTAGCGCAATTCCTGCCGTCTCCCTGGATTCCAGTTGGGAGTAGGAGGCAGAGAGTGGAAAGGCAGGTCAATCAGATACCTAGAGATGAAACATCCCAGGTGTGAGGCCAGAGGCCAGGTGGCTCTGCATGAAAGAAAGGTGGCAGTTTTTGTTTATCTAGAAAATCAGGAGGGAAGGACTTGCATACTCAAGAACGCTGTTTCACTATTCTTTTCATCCAAACTAAAATGTCAACTTCTCAAATCACTGGGGAAAGATGGAGTTCACAACATCTCATGGGTATAACCATTTCTAGTCCCTGCTTACTCTTCACAAAAACACCCAGGAGATATAAATGCTAATCAGGTTAGCTTTTATAGGATGGGTACTAAAGGGAATTCAAGAGTATTGCACAGTTTTGCTTTTTAGTATTTTCAAAACTTCACTCCACAGAATACATGGGGTTCTATAGTCAGACTAGACAGGGAAATGCTAGGTATGTTTCCCCCCTCGGGAACATTCCCAATGCCTATGAGCATATTCAATGCTTATTGGATGAATGGATGGATGAAAAAAATGGCTAAAGTAAAATCTTCATGTCAGAAAGACAAGACAAAACAAGTGTTGGTGAGGATGTAGAGAAAAGGGAACCCTTGCACACTGTTGGTGGGCATGTGAATTGGTACAACAACTACCGAAAACAATGGGGAGGTTCATAGAACTATGATTCCACTTCTGGGTATTTATCCGAAGGAAATGAAATCACTATCTCAAGGAGATATAGGCATCCCTCTGTTCATTGCAGCATGGTATTTTGTTTTGTTTTTAATTTTTATTTATTGATTTGAGAGAGAAAGGGAGTGGGGGGGGGTACTGACTTGTTGGTCCACTTAGTTTTGCATTCATTGGTTGATTCTTGTATCGTCATCCTGATAACCTGCAACCTTGGTGTATCGAGATGATGCTCTAACCCAGTTACCCAGCCAGGGTGCAGCATGGTTTACAATAGCTAAGACATGGAAACAGCCCAAGTGTCCATACATAGATAGTGGGGGGAATGAGTGAAGGTTATCAAAGGGTACAAACTTCCGGCTATAAGGTGAATAAATCCTGGGTATGTAGTGCAGAGCATGGTGACTATAATTAACAATACTGTATTGTATACTTGAAAGTTGCTAAGAGAATAGATTTTAAAAGTTCTCAAGGCAAAAAAAAAAAAAAGTAAGTATGTGAGGTGATGGGTGTGTAGACTAACATTATTGTGGTAATCATTTTGCAATATATACATATATCAAATCACTACATTGCACACGATGTTATAGGTCAATTATATCTCAGTAAAGCTAGCCCCTAAGTGGTTGCGTCTAGGTGTGCCCACATGCAACCCTTCGGTTGCAAATAGTTTACTCTGTGAGTTCAAGGTCACTACTGAAGCAGCCACCTTGGAGACAGCTGAGGCTCCTTCTGTCGACCTGAGGTCTCCCACATATATTTAAAACCTTGTGTCTGTTTAACGCCTGCAAACTAAACAGGCCCTGAAGAGTTAAATAACAAATTCAACATTAGGTATAACAGGCATTTGCCTAAAAAGCTACACATTAGAAACTTTTTTATAATAAACCTTCTCTGGAAGAGAATGAAATCCTTTTATGTGGAATTACAGTGACCACTACAATTTCCAGCTCATACTCAATACATATTTGTTGAAGGAACATAGGAAATAAGTAAAAAATATCTCTTTCCATTGAGTTCACAGACACGTGTGCCAAGCTTCAGGTCAGTTGCTTTTCCAGCTAATCCCATATTTACCAGACTCATGATATCACCAACTTGAAGAAAAAAGCTCAGAAAGATAGGGATATAGACTTCCCATTTTTATTAAAGTCTGTTTCCATATCTTTATGACTTTTAGCAATTGACTTTCTAAACTTCTGGCCTTGTTCATTTTCAGGATTGCAGTAAAATCACGGAGTTCCGTTCCATGCTTAATCTGTAAGTCCTAGAAGACCTGAGTGGTGAACCTCCAATCGGATTTCTGAATGCTTCTCTCAGCCACTGATTTGCTGACATTTCAAACAAATGATATCTACAAAATGGATCTTCCCAGGGCCAAAGAACTTATTGAGCAAAAGAAGCCAGCCAGGGAAGCAAATAAAAACAAATCGGAGCGATGACAGGACGAAACTGTTTGAGTCGCAGCCTCTCAGTTGCTCACAGAACAGTGGGACATGGATGCCTGCCCTGCTCGCCATGGCCCAGTCACCCTGCCTGCTCCTGCACTGCGCCATCCAGGACAGGCAGCCAGACGTAGAGCGGGACTCTCACTGTGAACACTGCACACACGGCACCCACACCATCCCTTCCCTGGTCCACTCCCCACTTTTAAAAATGTAGTCTGCAAAACAGTGTAAGTGTACGTAATGCCACACATCTATCTGTACACTTAGAAATGACTAAGATGGTACATTTTGTTAGGTATGTTTTACCACAATTTTTTAAAATTAAAAAAGAAATGTACTCATTACTAGCTGAAGAACAAACCTAACATCTATAATAGATTACAGACAAGTTAGCCTTTATAATAACAATAATAGTTAACATTTATTGGACCCTCATTAGGGATCTTGTTTCAACAGTCAATCCACATACTAACTCCTTGTGGTAGAGGCTAATATTATCTCTATTTCATAAATAAGGAAACTGAGGTACTGAGAGATTAAGTCGCTTACCCAAAGTCACACAATAGTAATAGCAGACATGCCAAGAGACTCTAAAGACATAGATAAGCAATATATGTAATTGAACTAAAATGCAATTTAAACAGTATGTTTATCTGTTAGAAACTGATGAAAATGTTCTCTCCTGGTAGGGCCCCAACATGTGTATGGAGGGGAGCCTAAATCCCCTGGACATTCAAGCAGCATTAGCACAGCAGCTTGGCAGCACTTCTGGAGCAGGTAGAACAGCCCACGATGACTTAGAAGTGCCAACTCTTTTTCAACCCACACGTCAGAGCATTTCTGTGTAATGCCTCATGTGGGCTTCCCGTGGTGTCTACTGGCGCTTTTAGCTGCCTGGGCTTTCCTGCTCCCCTGTCTTCCAGTTCTGTTTCCTGAAAATACCCGAGGCTGCCCTTTCGGGGCCGCATGCACTATTTCGCCAATGCAAAGTCCAATGAGTTCTCTGGAATTTTAACAACACAAGAATGATACCCACGAAATAGACAGAAAGCCTATGAGGAGAGAATGAGAGAAAATCACAGAATACTCATAAAGAGAAGAAAAAAAAGACGAGATTACAACAGAAATGTGCCATCATTTCCCATATCAGACAGACAGTGCGTCATTAGACAGTAATAATGCCTAGTTTAAATTCTGACTCAAAAACTGACAGCCGGAGTCCCTGACTTCTTTTGCTTCAGTGTCCACTTCTGTAAAATGGAAGCAGACCTATCTCTACTTCACAAGTTGTTGTAAGAATAAAGAGAAAATGTATATTAAAGTACTTGTTGAACTATAGAATAATATGGAAATAGTTATAGGTATCCATCCTATGCAATATGTATAAAAATAATAGCAAATTTATAATCATCAACACATTTCAAAAGCAAAAACAGACTCTGCATTAGAAAGAACCCATTTGTAGAAACAGCCTATTTATCTAAGTTGCTTTAAAACCTGTTGTGAAAAGCCCTCACCAGATAGGATTGTGATTTCTATCCTTCTTGATGTAATTTCTCCTTAACTAATGAAAAACCTTACCTAAAATTGTCAAGGGAGGTTAGGTATATATCATTAATATCTTAGGATAAAGTTTAAAAAAATAAATGTTTACCCGTTGTTGATGTCAATGGAGAGTGGATGGTCCCACCTGCTTGACCCAACAAGAGATTTTTATTCTTGAAAAATCCTCTCTAACATTTACCCTCCATTCAGAAACTTCAACTATGAAAATGTAGAAATTGTCAAGAAGTCCGGGTCCCATTGCCCAGTGTCACCGAAGGGTTATTTCAGAGGTGTTTGCGCATCAATCCCTTGTCTCTAGCCCTGAATTCAACTTGGCAGGACTTGAGCTGCTCCATGAAGGGTTGTTCAGGTGGACAGCACCCCATTCAAACACCTACTCAAATGCCAATAGCTCCCAGTAGCAGAAGCCCCAGACACTTTTCTGAAAACACGGGTGACCACCCTCTTCTTGTGAAGACTTTCCTTGGTGGTCTTCTCAGGAAGCCCCACTCATTTCCAGCACAGATCCTACCTCCCCAGAACATCCACTCACATCTTCCAGTTATTAGCACCTTACAACACAACGTTCCACATTTGCCAAGTGCCAGCAGCGCTCTCTGTTCTCCACGGCACATGTAAAGGCAGGGCCCTTGCCTCGTGGGCTTGTGATGTAAGGAGGATAAGAAATAATATTTAGATAAGACATCGGATCCAGAGGCTAAGATTCAAACATGTGTTGTTCCCTCTCCTCTCCATCCCTCAGAGGGCAGCTGGGCTTCAGAAAGGAGCCAGGATGGAAAAGAAGGGTCATTCAGGTGAGACCCTTCCAGGGATAGGGAGATAGGTGTTCTGGAGAAGTCTAAGGAGCAGATTTGGGCTGAGAAAAGATAGTCAGAGAAGGAATGGAGGGAAATGCAGGTAGAAGCTTAAGTAGGAACCGAGGAGGAATATTTTCAAGGGTCTGAGAAAGCACTTCAAAGAGAAGCCCCAGCAGATGGCTGGAAAGCACTGAGCATCTCCCTCCAACCCCATAGAAGCAGAAGAGTGGCACCACCTGCCCAGATCCCGTCTTTCGTTGTCACTGCTGGTATTTCTTTAAGAGAACAATTTCACCCTGGCCGGGCGGCTCAGTTGGTTAGAGCTTCATCCCAATATGCCAAGGTTTAGGGTTCGATCCGTGGTCAGGGCACATACAAGAAGCAACCCAAGGAATGCATAAATAAGTGAAACAAATTTCTCTCTCTTCTCTTCTCCTCTTCTCTCCTCTCCTCTCCTCTTCTTTCTCTCTCTCTCTCTCTCTCTCTCTCTCTCTCTCTCTCTCTCTCTTTCTCTCTCTCTCTTCTCTCTCTCTCTCTCT
>NW_005355584.1:9475186-9516769 GCF_000412655.1 Myotis brandtii
CTTTCTCTCCCTTCTCTTCTCCTTCCTCTCTATCCCTCTCAAATCAATAAATTTTAAAAATATGTTTAAAGAAAACAATTTCAAAGAAAAAAAGGAACTACACACCAAAATGTTCCTCGCCACCTCAATAATAAAAAACCTAGAAACAAGCAAAACACCCCCCAAAGGGACAGGTCAGTACATTGAGGTGGCAGTGTGATGACTATTGTGCAGACACTGAAAATGATCATTCTGAAGACAATGTATAAGTTGGAGCAGTATGCATGGTATAATACTAGGAGGAAAAAGCACCGCGCTAAATAGGTATATTACAATGAGCTTATCACAATGGCAAATAAATGTGTATGTAGACAAAGAGCAGAAAAAATGCAAATATAAAAATACTGCAATCACATTAGGAAGGTAGTGTTAAGGGGTTTGTTTGTTTGTTTGTTTTTGAAGTTTTTTTTAGCATTCTTTTGATACCCATCCTTTCAGTTTTAAAAGTCTTGGCTGCTATGGTGATTTCGTTAGCAGAGACATCCTGCCAGTGTCAATCCAAGTATCAATCCAAGTATCTCAGGAGGGAAGAGGGCAGGAAGAGGGGAGGGGTTCTCCTCACACCCACCCATAACCCACACTGCTCTAGCACAGTCGCAGGGTGCTAATTAGTAATTTCGCACATTTGCTAATGAATAAGGCACCTCCGGGAAAACTGCTCCAGGTGTGGAACACAGGCCACTTGGGGCCCCTCTCCCCAAGTGAGTTATTGGCTTGAAATCGAAGCTGTGAAAGCCCAAGATGCTAAACAGCCACTTGGACCATTTGTCTCAAATTCTGATAACCTGTCTTGTCAGCAACTCCCTGGCTTCCTCGCAGTTCACTGTTCATTGTTCAGATGAGTCCTAAACTGAGCATCCCTAAGCCAAGCCTAACCATTTCTCTCAGCCTTGTTTTCCTCCGTGTTTCATTTCTTAAAATGTAGCACCCTGGATAAAAATAAGAAAGGCTATTTAAGTGCTCGGCCACAACAGCACAGCCAAATGGGAAGGGGGAAAAAATGTTCTCTTACAGAACTGCTTTGTCATATTGTTCTCCACCCTGATCCTAAATCTCCTATAAAAGTGCTAACTTTGGGAAATTCCACAAATACACACCGGGTTAACTGTCTTCCTCAGAGGCTAACAAGGAAAGCATCCCCTGGTTTGCTGACCTAGCTAGTCTTTAAGCAGCCTAAGCCAGAAACCTGGGGATGCCTGAGGGAGAGGCCTGGGAGCTGTAGCCCACATACCGACGTCACCCGCCGGAAGGAGCTGAGGCAAGTCACTCACTTCACCCTCTGAACTTCTGTTTCTTCATTATCCAGAGGATGAGTAACACCCACCCGGACTCCCTAATTCTATCACTCACCCATCTATTTATCAGACACTGTCATGAAGATCAAATGAGATACAGGAATAAAATTTTTTTTAAGCTTTATAGGTCAGTAATATCATTAAATAAACACACAGACACAAAAACAACAGCAAGCAAAACACATTAGACGGTGCATTGCAGGCATGCTAACCGCCCCCAAGAATTGCCATCAAGCGTACAGCATGGACCTGGCCTGGAATGCATATTAACCCAGCTCCAGGGCAGCCTGGTGTTAGCAGAGCCCTTTAAAGACCCACCACAGGTCACAAGTATATACTGAAGAACAAAGGGGAACACAGCTCAGATAACCAAAGAGAAGCAAACGGCAGCGCCCAGCACTTCTGGGCAGGCGGGAGCCCAGAGCCAGGCCTCCAGGTTCTCATTACCCAGCAGCACTGCCCGAAAGGGCCCAGCAGGTTCCTGCCTCCTCCCTCCAACTCCAAGCCCTGGGCTGCTCGCTGTCAGCCATGCGAGCCCCTGAGTCACCCACACGTCAACGCCCTGGGTTTCCCTTGGATCCTCTCCCAACGGTGTTGCCAGATGATGAGATCATGGCACTTGACAAAACCCTCTCTTTCAAAAGCACCTTTTATCCAAATGGATAAAAAAAGAATTGAACGGGCTTTATCTTACTGGCTGTGCCATCTTTGGCAAAGCCCATGGCTCACATACTCAATTATTGCTGTTGTTTTAATACATATTTTTAGAGCAGTTTTAGGTTCACAGCAAAATTAAGTGGAAAGTGCAGAAAGTTCCCATATACCCCTGTCCCCACACATGCACAGCCTCCTCCACTATGGACATTTGTTACAATCGATGAACCGCCTCATCAGTAAGATTCCATCGTTTACATTGGGGCTCACTACTGGGGCTGTGCATTCCATAATACCTTTAGTCCTCATGGAGGAAAGAGGCAAGAGGGGTTCAGAAATTCACAAACCAATCACTAAGCAAGGACTCCACTCTCCGCAGCCTGAATGTCCCTCTCTTTCATCCTTAGTGCCAGTCTTTGCTTCTTCAGCCACCAAGTCAGGGAACACTTGATGTGTATTGACATGTGGGACAAGTTTTTTTAAAAAACGGTCATTTAAACCCATGCTTCTCAAATTTCCACGTGAATATGTATCCCCGGAAGTGTGGTTACGTACAGATTTTTCCGGACTAGGTCTGGGGTGGGGCCTGATCGGCTCCAACAAAGTCCTAGGCGACGCCCAAGCTGCTGGCCATCAGACTGGATTTGGAGGAAAGAAGCTCTGGCTTCCAGGTGTGTTTGCAGGAGTGGGAGCTTTCAAGTTAAGTAGATTTGGGTTCCAATCATAGTTTTGCACCTTACTGGCTGCCAGCCAATGATTATATCTATAAAAATAACATGATCCAAGCCTACCTTTCAGAATTCAATGGGATCATGAATGCAAAGTTCTGTTCAGAGCCAGTGCTCCAGGAGCTGAGCAGTAACTATGAATATTGTTCTTTTTGTTGCTGTTATCCTTATTGTTATACAGGTGTAACCTTAGTACAGTCACAGCCTTTTCTCATAAACGTGAAAATCCTCTCTGCATGTCTTTCGGTTAGTGAAAACAGGGGTCCTAATGTAGGCCTTTCATAAAAGCAAAGTGGCACTCCAAACTTTAGGAAAGTAAGGATATTCTTTGCTTTATGCCATTTCAGCTTATGAAACTTTCAGAGAGTGGAGAAAACCTGTACCTGATTTTGATCCATTTCTCCTCTACCCATCTCTATATAGAAAGCATATTCACTACTTTTAGACAAAAGCCAGACATTTTTGCAAATTTTAAACATATTCCAAAATGTTTTCTCCCGCTCCAGTTTTTGCTAAAAATTGAGAAACAAGGTTCTCTCCCTGCCCTTCATCTTCTCCCTCGATCTGTATGCTTCCTTTCCCTCTTGGCCTCAGATGTATTCATTTGAATTACATAATGTTAGATTCCGAAAGGACTTTGAAAAGTCTCACCGAACTCCCTTATTTTTTTATGAAAAATTAAGGTCCATGAAGATTAGGTGATTTACCCAAAGGGACAGTTACCTTTCCTGGGGACCTGGAGAAGTTGAGTTTAATTAATTAAAAAGAAGGCCATTAGGCTCAGACTGTACTAATGCCATAGTGGCCTATGTCAGGCAAAACCTAAGCCTGCAAATGCCTCAAGGTTAAGAAATTAAAACCTAAGGACAACCGAACACAAGCAGCCCACCTTAAGCTATAGCCAAGCAAATAACTGCCTTGCTTTGCTTCTGCACCTTCTCTATAAAAGTCTTGTCCCTGGCTCCTGTGGCAGAGCGCTCCTATTTCCGGTTTGGTGCCGCCTGATTCAAATCAAATTTTGTTCAAATAAGTTCCTAAAATTTTTAATATGCCTAAGTTTATTTTGTACCACATCACTTTCTTCAAATCAGCTTTGTACACAATAAAAGACAACTCTCATGTAGGGGGACAGTGGGAGGAGAGTGATGCAGCAGCACACTCCAAAATCATGTGCAAATATAAAGGCAGTCTAGATGAGTGAGTTCCCAGAATGTGGGATCTCACAGCGGGGAGAATTGTAATTGGAGGTATAATCAACTTTTTATTTGTCAAGAAAGAATTGTTATCTATAGTTACTATTTACTATCACTGTCATCCCATAAGTGAAAAGAATATGTAATACCAAAAATTCCAAAGAACATAATCCCAGAATAAAGAGCATGCTCATCATTTTAAGTTAATAAAAAACTCAATTATATCTTCTATTTTTCTCATTGTATTGCAAACCAGCAATCAGAAGTGATCACTGGTTCTTAATCTACTTTGAGTACCTTTGAGAATCTGATGAAAGCAATGAAGCTTTCCTTAGAAAAATGCAAATACCTGCATACAAACAATGTATGCAGGCCCCAGATCAAGATGACCAGCTCTTAGATGACATTTTGGCCTCCAGCTGACTCACTGGTGACTTCATCCTCTGGTCATCATGAATGGCTCTGACTTCCTCTATAAGCTGTAGAAGATTCAGGACAAGGTCCCACACTCAGGCACGGAGGCTCTCTGGACTATCCTTCTGCAAAGTGGCCTGAATTGTCATGAGAGAAATGAGGGGTTTCTCTTTTTGCCTAGGCCCCGCCCAAAAGTGATACTGCCAAATCCAAAAAAGATCCCCCCAAAAGCCCTAAGCCCAAATGTTCAACTGGGTCCAGGACCAAAAAGCTCCACCTGGTGGTGTAAGGTCATGGGAATTCTGGGAAATAGATTGAGAAGAGCAAGGCCACTCTGAAACAAGGTCAAGGAATATAGAATTAGACCCATCTTGGTCTCATATCCAGATCGTTCTCAAAGCCCTATGGAGGAGCAGCAAAAGGTAGGAGAGCTGACAGTTGGTCCAGGTTTAGCCCAGTGGACGATGGTATAGAAATGGGGTGGAAGGCACCTAAAAATCCTAGAAACAGTGCCTGGGGACACCCAGAAAATGATGGGCTGGCACCTACACACGTATCATAATGTATGGGGAGGCAGTATCATCACTTTTTTTTAAATCCCCACCCGAGGATATGTTTACTTAGAGAGAGAGAGAGAGAGCAACATTAATTGGTTGCCTCCCATATGCACCCTGACTGGAACCTACAACCTAGGTATGTGTCCTGACTAGGAATCGAACCGGCAACCTTTTTGGTGTATGGAACGATGCCCCAACCAACTGACCCACCAGGCCGGGGCACAGCCAACTTTGATTAATGACTTGCTTCCTGACCTTCAGCGGCAGGTAGGCACTCAGAACGGCGCAAGGTCAAGGAATTCTTGGCTGTGCCTGTCTTAAGATGATCTAACCTACCTGCAACCATCCACCCACCTGATTGGTAGGTCCCAAGGTTGCCCATACAGAATACACAAAACCATTCTACTATATCCTTCTGGAAAAGGCCAAAAAAAGGAAGAAGAAATCTTTGCTGCAAGCCTCAGCGCCTGTGTATTAAAAAGAGAAAAATCATATTTGCAACCTATCCTTCCATACCCCCCTCCCTGAAAGCTCTAAAAATATAGAGTACTTTATTTGTGCTGCAAAGGGAAACATTTGCTGTGTACTTGAGTCTGAAAGGATTCCTGGCTCTATATCTACAGGATTTAGGAAGAATCAGGTAGCTAAATGGATGTTATTCACAGAAATAGATCACCCTATATGGATATCAACCCGTTTTTTTTGTTGTTGTTTTTTTTGCAAACAAAATTGGGGGACATTACTACTAGTGTCTGGAGTGGGGGAGAAGTTAATGAGAAGGCTTTGGATCCTTTAAATCGGCGGTTCTCAACCTGTGGGTCGAGACCCCTTTGGGGGTCGAACGACCCTTTCACAGGGGTTGCTTAAGACCATCGGAAAACACATATATAATTACATATTGTTTTTGTGATTAATCACCATGCTTTAATTATGTTCAATTTGTAACAATGAAATTGGGGGTCACCACAACATGAGGAACTGTATTAAAGGGTCGCGGCATTAGGAAGGTTGAGAACCACTGCTTTAAATAATTAAAACCAATTCTTATCTGGAGAATGCCAAAGAGGTGATAATTTGACATATTTAAATGTAAATGTATGGTGGATTCAGACACTTGGCTATGGATTAAGTAGCCACAGGTAACTGAAAACTGCTCCTTAGCCCCATAAGGAGTTCAAAGATACTGGTAATGCTCTATTTCTTAAACTGGGTGGTGGGTGTCTGGCTTTTGCATTATTATTATTCATTAAACTGAATATAGGTGATATATATATGCTCTTTTGTTTGTAGGTTTCATTAAAGTAAAAATATTTAGTTTTAAAAGTCTTTCTATTCCCATTGCTGTTCTCCCTAAAGTCTGCAGAATCAGCCAATTATTAAATCAGCCTTGTGAGTGTATCTTTTCTTGCCTGTCTCTTTGGGTCTGTTCCTCTGTACCTCTTTCCATTGTTTGGCTTCCTGCTTCCTGACCCTGCTGGAATGTGAGCAGCAAACCTTCAAGAAGTAAATGTGTGAACAGGACTCGGGCCATCTCAGCCTGCCTGTGTTCAGCAGTGAGTCTGAGCCACAGGGACCCCCTGCCCTCCACTGCCCAAAGAGAGAGACAGATCACGTGAGTAACACAGAGGACTCCCTCCCGAGGGCCCACCTACCGTGGCCTCCACCCCAAGTGAGAGACTGAAGCTGCTGACCAGGCAACAAGCTATGGCCTCTTGTAACCCAGCCCAGCACTGAACGGGGTACCTTAGGGCGCACGGTCTACAGAAACCACTCACTCAATGTCTCCTTAGCACTCTTTCTCTCTTTTCTCACTCTCTTTCTCTCACTATATAAATGTCAGCTCACAGATCAGTCTGAAAGTGTTGCTCAGGCTTGAGACTTAGGGAAGCATCCACTGCAGGGAAAGATCCAGTGAGGTGATAACACAGCCTGTCCTTCCACTTTGGAAAAGAAAAGCAGGGAGCCCCAACATGTTGGCTCTGGGTTAAAATCAGACCTATTTGAAACAGCTGTTTCCTCCATGTGAGCGTGGAGTTGGGACAAGTGGCTGTGCTGACCTGGCTGGTGTGTGGCAACCAACCCAAGGACACATGAGTTGAAGGGCGTGGGTGACACCAAGTCCCAACTGCAGCTATTTAAGGAGTTTCAATTAAAATCACATTTAATTTAGAGTGTATTAAAGTGACCCCAGCCACAATGAAAAGAAAGGATAATTTAAAACCTATCTTCTTTGAAGAGCAGGACAGTTGAAAGAAACTGGTTAATGGTAATTAATTGCAATTTAGGGTTTGAATAAAGCCAAGTGGGGAGAGAGGGTGAATACACCCTGGCCCAGCACAAGTGATGCTGGGAGAAGTGGCCAGAGCCTTGTGCTCACCCTGTGGAGGGTAGTGGAGGGGCCTCCCAGCAGCTCCCACCTCCCGGGCTGTCTTCTGCAGCTGGGAAGACCTTTTCTCCAGCACCCAGAGAGGCCTATTTCTAGTTAGTTATTTACCATTATTTCTATCACTGATGGTATTCTAAGCATTACAGAGTTGTATTTCATTAAGTTTCTTTTTCAATATACAATCCTTTTGAGGCCTTGGAGAGATAGTAATAGGGATTAAAACCCAGGATTAACTAATTCAAAGATGTTGACTCCAGCCCTGGAATGTCCATCTCCACTCTGACTCCTCCCAAAATTGTTCTCAACTGAAAGTTTTGTTTTTAATTACTTTCATTGGTACTTGAAAAAAATAATAATGTTTCCTGTAATGATTCATCACTTCTTCCTAGAATGGAAGAAACGCCAGTTCGAGTACAGACTGTCTGTTTCTAAATTAAAGTGAAGTGCTACATGGCTTACCCCTCCCGTTTCATATGTGACAAGCTCAGAAGGTGACCTCACCTTAAAGGCAGATAGGTTCCTTGATCTCGCTGAAAGTAAGCCTCTTGTCTCAACCTTACTAGTGGCCCTGCAGAACTTCAGAGACAAGCCCAGGGGAGAGGAAGAAACTCAGTTTTATTTCAAGTTCACTCTGTGTCACTTGGCAGTTCACATACAGCATTTCATTCAATTTCACAACCTGTGGGAAATCCCATTACTCCCACTTTACAGATGAATAAACTGAGGCTCAGGGAAGTTAAATATTATGACCAAGTTCAAAAAACTGGTAAGTGGAAAAGCCAGGATTTAAGTCGAGATCTGTCTTATTTCAAAGCCTCAGTTCTTTCCAATATTCTCTGCAAGTCCCTATTTTGGAAAAGCCAGGATTTAAGCCTCAGTTCTTTCCAATATTCTCTGCAAGTCCCTAAATTTCAAGAAGGCTAATGCAGATGGTAAGTCTATCATTACCCTGAAGCTTCTGCTGAACATATCTTTATAATGAGACAAACTTTTAAAAATAGTTTTAATACAAAAAGCACCTATCGAGCACTCAATAGATGAATAATATCATCACATCACAGCGATAAAAAAAGGCGTCACTTTCCTGGTCAACAAACGTGTGATGTCAATTCTTAATGCTCTCTGAAAACATGGAGCCATTTCCAAGAGTGAAGCAATCACAAGCTGTAAATTCCTAACAAGTCTCTGCAAATCACGTACCAAAACAAGAGAAGTGGAGAAAACCATGTTAAAAAGTAAGAAGGGAACTAAAAGTGCATCAAGTCTAAATGCCACCCTTTCTAGACAAGTAAGCTGAAGCCCAGAAGAGCCCCGTGCCATCCCCAGGGTCACACAGCTAGACTATGCTGAGCCAAGCCCAGGCTGAGCAATGGAAGTGGGCAGCTCCTGCACTTCAGAATAGCACCCTTCTACAAAACTCCCTCCACTACCACCACCACCCTACCTTGTGTCCTCAAGAAATAACCAACACCGATCACTGACCCTGAATGAGTTCTAACAGGTCCCTAAGGCCCCCTCCAAGCTGTGTCATCACTTCAATTAAGCCTTTTAACCTTAGACTGAGAACTGAGATCCAGTTGCTAAGGATCAATGGCCAATGTAGTGGCATGTGATGGTTAATTGTATGTCAAATTAGCTAGGTGATGTCACCCAGTTGTTTTGTCAAATACCAGTCTAGATGTTGCTTCAAAGGTGTTTAGATGTGCTTAACATTTAAACAGTAAATGTTAAACAGTAAATGAGTAAAGCAGATTCACCTCCATAATGTGTGTGGGCCTCATCCAATCAGTAGGAGGTTTCCCAAAGAAAAAAAATCCTCCTCAAGAATGAAACATAGAAATCCTGCCTGAGTTTTCAGACTACTGCCCTGCAGAATTCAGCTCAATATTCCAACATCAGCTCTTAATCTGAGTCACCAGCATGCTGGCCAGCCTTGTGAATTTCAGACTTGCCAGTCTCCATGCTCATGATGCGAGCCAATTCCTTAAAATAAATACCTTTCTGTAGATAGGTAAATAGATAGGTAGATAGGTAGATAGATAGATAGATAAGATAGATGATAGATAGATAGATATAAAGATATACACACAGATACACATACACATACATATACACATACACATACATACTATACACATACATGGTTCTGTTTCTCTGGAGATCTCAGACTAATAGGTGGAGAATGAATGAATGATGTCATTCTAGGCTGCACATGAAAATTAGAAAGCAACTAAATTAGTGAGTGTCTATCTCATGAAGGCACTGTGCTAGCACCCTGCCAAGGGTTACAAATGCTGCTCCACCCCTCACATAGCTGAAGCTGAGTAAGGCTTCAAGGCTGATGACAGGGTTATGAGGTGGTAATGTTGCTCTCCTTTTTGAACACCGAACACAGCAGCCTGGAAAGTTAAGTAACTCAGTCAAGCCGCAGAACTGGTGTGCGAAGCCAGGATTCAAACCCGCATCTGCATGATTTCAAAGTCCACAGTCTTCCACTTCAACACACCCCTGATTTATGTACAACATCGTGAATGTCAAAAGAGAAGGGTTCAGGAAAAATGGAGTGGGCCACAATGTCAAATGCTTCCAAGAGGTCAAGGAAAGAAGGTTAAACTGGGAGTAGCTCCCTCCACTGCCCCAACCCAAGATACTACCACCCACCAAAGGCTTCCTGTGGTCAGTTCTAAAAATAAAAGAATCTCTCACCCATTAATAAAGCAGAGGACGGGAATTTCTCCTGGAAGGACCCAACTGGAAATTCCACCACTAAGTCTAGTGGTATCAAAGAGTCAGAAATGTTTATTGTACACTCTCAAGTCCTCAACAAAATGTAAATGGAAGAATAGGATAAACAAAAAGGAAGTCCTGGTAAAGGGGCAAAGAATAATAAGAGTATAAGAAAAAGTAAATGGGACAAGAGTTAGAGAAATGTTAAATATTGTGTCATCTATACCAGAGTGCTCCACACAGATAAATTGGTATTAGGATGGCTTTATAAATGGTGGGTAATACACATCAGGTGCTCCCAATGACGTTCCAGTGACAAGATGCCTGTGTTATCAAAATAAAGGGTGCACTCAATTAAGTATAGTGGGTTTATAAAGTTCATTCAATTGGAGTCATTGCTGTCCCAGGCAGCCCAGTTCCTGGTCATTGCCCAGTTGATTGGAGCCAGAGATCTTCCCTCTGCCAGATTCAACAAGGGGGGAGCATGAAGAATGCAGCCTCTTATTTACAAGCTGTGAAGCCTGCAAAAACTTTGTAGAGTATATCTGTCCATTTGGTGATAACTGATCTCCAGGGGCTCAGAAAGGGAAGCTGTTTGGGTTAGCAAGTGTAGGTGTTTGTCCTGATTTCCTGCTCTCACAATGCTTTCATTTATTCCAGCAAATGCAGCTTGATGATTCACTGGAGACCAATCGTCATTTGTGCTGCTCCCTGGAGGTAGTAACTCAGAGCTGGTGTTTGGGGACATACGCAACCTTTGAAAAACCATATTGGTGCAAGTCTCAGTAGCTTGTTAATTCCTAAACTGATTAACAAAGCAACGTTCAGAATAGTAAATAGTTACCAGCCTCCGCCAAAACTTTTGCTCACAGTTTGATCCTCCAGTCTCATGCAATGACCTCTCAGCCTAGCCTGGAACCAACGCTACTGAACCAGGAGTTTGGAAACTCAGGTTCCATATTGACCAGCAAGACTTAATCTCTAAGACTCGGTTTCCTAAGCTGGACCTCAGCAAGGTCGGTCCCTTCCATCTCTAAAGTTATATGAATCCATAATTTAAGTGAATAAGTGCATTAGGAGGTATGTATTTCCTTAATCAGACACCACCAAGAGCAAGGTTTCCCACCAACACCCAAACCACCAATGCAAATGGAAATTGCATGTTCCCCTCAGAAAATGCTAGAGAATCAACTAGGGGGAAAAAGATATGAAAATTCAGGATGATCCTAGGAAACAAACTTAATGCATACTCTTAGCATACATAACCATTCAAAGAGATATATTAACATCAAAATGTGTGAAATACTGCCCAGCCATTGTGGCTCAGTGGTTGAGCATTGACCCATACACCAAGAGGTCAAAGGTTTGATTTGGGTCAGGGCACATGCCTGGCTTGCGGGTTCAATTCCCAGTAAGGGGAGTGCAGGAGGCAGCTAACTGATGTTTCTATCTCTCTCTCACTTCCTCCTTCTCTCTAAATCAGAGGTTCTCAACCTGTGGGTCTCGACCCCTTTGGCAGTTGAATGACCCTTTCACAGGGGTCGCCTAAGACCATCCTGCATATCAGATATTTACATTACAATTCATAACAGTAGCAACATTACAGTTATGAAGTAGCAACGAAAATAATTTTATGGTTGGGTCACAACATGAGGAACTGTATTTAAAGAGCCAGAAGGTTGAGAACCACTGCTCTAAAGCAATTAAAAAAAAACAAAAAACAACATAGTTTTTTAAAAAGTGTGAAATACCTAGGAATAAACTTAACTAAAGACATGCACAAGACCTATATGAAGGAAAGTTTAAAATTCTAATAAAGGACACAGAAAAATACTTAAACAAATGAAAAGACATGCTTCATCTTGGACAGGAAGACTTAACAAGTGAAGCTACTAATTCTCCCTAAGTTAATTTAAAATTTTAATATTATTCCAATAAATATATCATCAGCATTTTAAAAAACCTGAACAAGCTAATTCTAAAGTTTGTATGGAAAAGTAAATACGTGAAAATAATGATCAAATTCTTATTTTTTTTAAACATTAAGGAGACGGAGCTAACCCTCTAAATATATTGCAAAGCATAATAGCCAAAGAAATTTGGTATCAAAGCATAAATAAACAGATCATTAGTACAGAATAGGAAAATCCAGAAATATATCCAAATATATACAAAAATTTATATTAAGTATATATCCACATAAAAATTTATACAAGAATGCATATAATAAGAATCTACATATTTTTTGAAATCCCATTTGAATTAGTGAGAAGTAAATGAATTATTCAGGAAATGATGCTGGGACAAGTAGGCTGCCATTTGGAAAAACAAAAGGTTGAATATATACTCTAGATGTTACAACAACCAAAAACAAAAATTCCAGGTGGAAATAAAATGTAAACCTCAAAAGCAAAACCAATAAGTACTAAAGGAAAACATGGAATTTTAAAAAGCAATTGTAACAGCAGAAAAGGCTTTCCTACATATTATACAAAACTCCAAAGCCATAAAAGAAAAGATAGATAAATTGAATTACCTTTAAAAAAAAAAAAAAGATCGTCATGATTGTTTTTGCATAAACAAAGTCAAATGAGAAACCAGGAATAAATATCTTTAAAGTATATTTCAGATAGAAGGCTAATTTCCTTCATATGCAAAGAACTTCTCACATCAATGAAACCAGTAACTCAATAGGAAAAAATAAGTAAAGAATATGAACAGAATTGAGCAAAGAGTTCACATAAATGGAACTACAAACGGTTCTCAATCATAGGAAAAGATGTTCAACCTCATTCACAATAAGATAAATGCATAACAAAACTCAGAGATGCCAAAATGACAAAGATCAGAGTATTTGATAACAGATATTTGACTAAGGGAAAACAAGCACTCTTGAACATTGGCTGGCAGAGTGCAGATTGGAACAACCTCTGTGAGAGCAGTTTGGCAATATCTACCAAAACTAAAAGCAGAGATACGCCTTGACTTAGTAATGCCACTTCTAAAAACTCATCCCATATCTGCATTCAAGATATGGAATAATAATTGCAGTGTTGTTTAAATAGAAAAAGATTGGAAACAAATATTCTCCAACAGGACACCAATTAAATAATGAACTACCCAAATATATTAAGTGAAAAAAGCAAAATGCAAAGCAATGTATGCAGTATAGTACCACATATGTAAAAAAAAACATGGACTATATATACTTGTACATGCTTATGTATGCATTGATAGTCAACGCATATTTTCAATACAAGAAATAAGAAGTTGCATCTGGGAGAGAAACTGAGTGGCCGGGGAATAGGGGTAAAAAGGACGATTGTTTTTCACTGCATTCCAATTTATAGCTTTTTGAATTTTGTACTATTCCAGAAATTTTAACTAATGCAAAGGCAAAAAAACAAAAACAAAACAAAACAAAGAGTCTTCAGCCCTGCAGAATCAGATTCTCTGGGGAAGGAGTCGGGGGCTCTGCGATTTTGATAAGCATTATGTGTGATTCTTGTGCACCTAGAAGCTTGAGAACCCCTGACAGAGAGCATCATTATTAAAGCAAACTTATCGAAAGAATAATAGCAACAATGATGTCAGCAGTAATGAATACTTATTTTAAAAGATAAAGCCTAACACACCACTGCCAAAATCTTGCACAAGTGTTCCTAAAAACAATTCTTTGGCACAACCACCATGTGACTGAATGATTTTACATCACAACGAAGTAGTCCTTGTTCTCTCTGGTGTTCAGTTTTAATCACTGTTAATAATTTCACCAGCTTTTTAAACTTTGTAAAATGCTTTTGAGCTAAGTAAGAGCATAACAAGCCTTACTTGAAGTTACATGAAAAAGAGAGAAGTGATTTGCTCAGAGACAGCACAACATCTCCAAACTCAATACTTCCCAGCTAACTACACATGACTTTATGTATTCGTAAGAAACCTATCAATCAAAGAAATGTATACTTTGAGATTCCCTCAATCTCAGCATACCTGTGTTGCAAATCACAACTGTGTGTTTCTGAGATGCTAGAGGAGAAAGGACATGATCTCAAGTCTCAGACAGTGCTGCCTCCCCTCTGTTTTTCAATTTCTTTCCCTTTCAATCAAGATGAAAAGACAATACGGTGGTGTGGTTTAAGAGCTTGTGCTCTGGAGCCAGACTGCCACTGTGTAACACTGGACAAGTTACTAACTTCTCTGTGCCTCTGTAGAGACATCTGTAAAATGGGACAGCAACACCTCACTTACCGTGGTATGAGGATTAGATCAATCGATACATGTGCAGCACTTAGTATAGAAACTGGCACATAGTAAGCAATAATATTTGCTATTATTGTTTCAGACCCGTCTTGGAGTGTTAACGGAATAGAATCCACAAAAATAAGGGTAAGAGCTAGGGAAGGGGTGGAGAGACGGGGAGGAAAACTCTGTAATGGCTAAAGAGAAGACACAGAAGGCAAACAACAATGAAAAGTTGGTTGTTTCCAAGAAATAAAAAACCAACTACAAGATATTGAAGCAATGGGCCAAGCAAAGCAAAGCTGTTTTTTCCTTGTTCTGCGGACTGCTGGGCTGCCAGACGTTTCCATTTTCCGGTCTGGGTACGTATCACTGTATAAGTTTTCTATTGGGGGGTTGGGTTAGGGGGTGGCAGCACCTCTTACCAAGTCCGTGTTCATAAATATGACCAGGACTCTCACCCTCTGTGGCCTAAGGCAACAGGGGAACTTGGCCTCCATAGATCCAAGCCTGGGGAGTTGAGGGAACCAGGAGAAAGCTAGGAGATTCCAATCCCACCAGCTTCCCTAGTCACAAAGTAGCCTGCGGAGGCCCCTCAGCCTCGGGGACTCAGACCAGACCAGACCCACCATCGCCTCATTGCCCATAATCTGCACATGGGCCGATGGGCAGCAAACACAGATGGAAGGGACCTTCAGAACACACCGCCTGATTTCTCTATTATATGTTCGCTGAGGCCCAGAGAAAAGTGACTTGCTCAAAAGCTAAGGGATCTCTAGATAATTATCTTACCACAGGGGACCACTTATGACCAAAATATAAGCCCTTCTATTAATTAAACATTAGTTCATCTTTCATTGCTGTAGTTTAGCCAGTTTTAAATGTTTGTTCTTTTTTTTAAAAGCCACAAAGAGAATGAGTATCTCTTTTAACAAAAACAGTGATATTGACTGTGGAATGGACATGTCCCTGTGACAGCTGAGCAGGGAGAACAGTGAGGACCAGCTGTCCTGCTCGTTCTCTAGTGCAGATTTGGGACCTGCCTTAGTGGACTTGGTGGGGGCATGATCGCTCACTCTGCTGTGAGTCTCAGAGGTCGACGTGCACCTGCAACAGCCTGACTCTCCTTTAGAAGCTATTTGGAACTATCCGCCAGAATTTATCTACCCAAAGTTCCTATGAACTTAGGCTTTCAGCCTATAATATCTTATAGTTGAAACTGAAGACACCCTATGATTCCTCTCCTCTACAAATCCTACGAAGAGCTAGCACCTTGACCCCAACCTTGTCCCCGCCTCCAAAACCCATAGCAGACGGGCCTGCGTTAGCTGGAGCTAATGGTTCAGCCACACAGAATCCATCTCGAGGCCCCAAGTGGCTGGAGCTGCACAGAATCTTTACCCACAGACCCTGTTTTCAAAGATTTGATCTAGCAAATTTATTAATAGTTCTCATATAAAATAACCAACTCATATCTGACTGCCCTTTAAAGCTTCCAAACAGGAGATTCCCAAACTGACTTACTATTTCAACCCAGAAACAAAACACATCTTAATTAGCTAGGGCTGCCTTATTCTACATACCCCTTCCAGCCTCCCACACACCTAGCATTTCCTCCTCAGAATCACAGGGATCTGAAGACCCCATGGACAACGCCCAGGCAAGGAGAGACCTTAACGCACCGAAGGCACCACGCTACCTCGAAATGAAAGCAGCCTGGAATCTGGCAGAGTCATGAGGACCTGCTGTATTGCCCTTCCAGCAGCTAACCTATCTATAATCTGAAATTACATCAATTTTCCAAGGACTGGGGAAAACATTGCCCATGAGCAAGAAGTTAATTTACTTGCAGGGGGAAATGAATGGCTCCCTTTGCTTTCCTGACCCTCCCATAGGCACCAGGAAACAACACAAAGTGACCCTGAAGAGAAACCCCAGACAGAGCTTTCGGTTATGTAAGATGGCCTAACATCAGCCAAGAGGGACAGAGGACATAAATTCTGAAACCCTCGGTAATGGGTCTGAGCACTCTCTAAGCCAGAGGTTCTCAACTTGTGGGTCGCAACCCCTTTGGCGATCGAAGGACCCTTTCACAGGGGTCGCCTAAGACCATCCTGCATATCAGATATTTACATTACGATTCATAACAGTAGCAACATTACAGTTATGAAGTAGCAACGAAAATAATTTTATGGTTGGGTCACAACATGAGGAACTGTATTTAAAGGGCCAGAAGGTTGAGAACCACTGCTCTAAGCTAAGGTGCATCTATGTCAATGCAATTCTTGAGAAATAACTTGTGTTTTGTTTTGTTTTTTAATCCTCACCTGAGGATATGTTTTCATTGATTTGAGAGAGGGAGAGGGAGAGAAACATCCACGTGAGAAACATAGATCAGTTGCCTCCCACACCAACTGGGATCAAATCTTCAACCTAGGCATGTGGCCTGACCTGGAACTAAACCAAAGACCCTTCGGTGCACGGGGCTACACTCCAGCCAACTTAGCCACGCTGACCAATGCAAGAAATGACTTTTCTTTGATTATCATACTCTGGGGTAGGGGTGCTGATTGTATGTTTGGAAGAAATGATCAAACTTCCACTGTGCACAATGACAGATGAGAAAGCGACCATTGAAAAAGCCCAGATCAGTAGAGCTCACTGTGTTAAAACAGTCCCCTCCTTCTCCTCTGGCCCTGGTCATTCCATGAAAGCCATACTTCCTTCCCCTTTGTGTTCTGAAGAGGAGCTTCGGCAACCGAATGGCACTTTAGGATTGGAAGTAGCAACATTTGGGAGCATACCCATAAGAAAGGATTTGGAAGCCTCAATAAGAAAAATTCATTTTCCAATCAAAACATATTAACTCAACAACTACCAACCCACCAGAAAGGACTCAAAGTAATGAAAACCATAAGAGGAATGAGGGAGAAAAAAACGAGGGATAATAACTTTCTTTGCCGTCAGACCAGCCCTGTCCTATTAAACAATCAGCTGAACTCACACTGGTATCTTTCAAGCATCCTCCCCATCCATCTCTGCCACCCCCTGGGCAGGGGAATCCCTTGCATCACTCTCCTCAGCGTTGTGGAAGAAATGCAGGTGAGCCCGGGATGTCTTAGTCCCTGTGATTCTGCAAAGGCCTAAGACATTCCAAACACCCATTTGGTAAGAGCTCCTGCCACCCTTTTTCAGTCATGTTCACACTCAATGCTTACTGTGCACCAAGCCCTGCACTAGGCACTTTATATGGACGCTCTCCTTTGAGTTAGAAGTTGTATGTTACTGTCATCATTTTACAGTTGAGAAAAATGAGTTGGATAACTTGCCCAAGGCCACAGAGCTCATGCATGCAGAGCAGGGCTTGAAGTCTAGTGATCGGACTCCAAATCCAGCACTCTATCCATTGTTCTAGCCCACCCTATGGTTTTAGGGTGCATGCAGGCTTCAGTGACTTCCCAGACACACACATACCCCAGCCCTATGTCTGACTTCCAACACCACCCACCACAGAGGAAGACTTCCCTTCTCTTGAATCTAACTGGACCCCATAGAATGGCTGTAATCAGTGCATGAAAAGTAAGTGGCCCACACCTTGGAGCCGAGATGAAATTACACGATGTTGTGTTGTGGAACAGCTTCTTGACTTCCTGAAATCCACCCAACAGTGAAGGAAAAGTAGAGATAGTTCAGATCATTCTATACCTTCTGGTGAGTGGAAGGACTTCAACCTCAGATGAGCTCTGAGACTTAGTGGCACTTTGCAAAAGGGAGGTTCCAGAGAGGAGACCGTTTCTGGACTATAAAGTATTTCGTTCAAAGGGGGAAAAACTCTAGACTTTTTCAATTTTTTTCAAGAACTGTTCCTAAAGAGAATGCTTACCAATCTCAGATAATGTGATCTACTACTAGGTCCCTTTAATTATAAAAATTTTCCCCAATGCAAACTGAAAGTGATAACTCCATGTGCCAACTTCAAATAAACCAAGCTATAAAACAGCTCCAAAAGGACAATTCATGGACATGAAGGCCGTAAGGCAATTTGCAAAAACATCACATGCGCTTGTTTTATATGAATGTCTATACAGTATTAAAATGAAACTGAAAGGGAAGGAATTCACTGTACAGAAGACAAAACAATACCCTTTTTATTTTTAAAACTCTGGTGAAATAGGTTTCCATATGACATCCCATTTTTAAAAATTAATGTAAACCAACCTGCCTGTGGGTTAGTCACACTGTAGAGACTTCACCTTAGTGTGTACAGATACCTAGAATATTTACAAATATTGTCTGTTAGGTAGTAAAGTTTTGTTGCAATTTTTCCAGCACATATTCCACAGTAAAATAAAGGGGGGATATTGGTGTTCTTGTATAAGAATTCTTAACAAATGAATAAAGGCAATTTTCCTGAGAGAAGATTTGTTCTTGAAATATTTTTCTTTAACAATTGGGAATATAGAAATGGGATGTAGTTGTAAAAGAAGCATAAGAATGTCTAAGTTAACATTTTTCTTTTAAATTATTTAAGTACCATTAAGTTAAAATGTTTACATTCATTATAAAAAATGTTGTTAAATCTTATGCAAATGATTTAACACTGATTGCTGCAACGCAAATTGCACTTTTTAAAAAAATTATTGTATACATGGAAGAAAAATATCTTGTTTGCTACCCTGTTTACAAATTCCAACTGACTTCAGGTCAGTCACACAACATGAACTTTGAGAAACGCCAGTCACAGTGTATGTTACAGTTATAATGCAGTCCTGCAAACTGAGCAATATTTTTTTGACAAGTGACCTCATGAACCGACTCAGCCTCCAGAGGTGTGTACCAAATGGCCTCAAATGGTCTTCTCCGTGAACGCATGTGAAATCTGGGTGTGGAAAGGTATTAAGAAATCAGAAGAAGCACATGATTTGGGGCAATACACATAAAACCTTTCTTTTAAAATCTCAATATTCCTTAGCAGGCAAGGCCCCAGGCCTAGTCCAGGTTTCTGGAAGTGGCACAGCGGGTGCCCTGGCAGACCCAGAGGCAGGCTGGTTGGAAGTGGCCGCAGCCAGGGAGGAGGCAGCGTGCTGTGGGCTGCACCGGCCTTCCCAGGAAGCGCTCCATCTTCTCCCTGGCTCTTCATTGACAGGGGCTGGCTGGTAAGGCAGAACAAGCCTCTTGGGAAATGCATCTCTTTCAAAATAAAGGCACGGAAATCACACATCAGAGGAATGTTCTGTCAGCATACTCGCCCCAGTTTGCACAGTGTGGCATAATCACCGCAGGTCCCGAGGGCCTCCCCGCTCCAGCAGCGGCAGCAGGCTCAGGCCAGGGCAAGTGCACACCACGAATCCTGTCTCACCGAGGAGGACGTGACTTCGGCCGGTGAGGCCAGGCTGACGCCTATGTACAGCCCATCTTGACCTGAGTACTTGAGCTCGCTGTTCTCGGGGTTAGTGCTTTCTCCTGTGCCAGGCATCACCGGGGCACCCGCCTGGCAGAAGATGGGGACAGAGAGGAGGAGAGAGTTATATCCATAAATTTGTTAGGTGTCATGCTCCTACTAGGTCAACACATGGGGACAAGTGAGATGGGCAGTGCAGCCTGGCCAGGGCAGTTCACTGTGCTGCCCAGTGCCATTGACCTAGCCCTGGCGATTTAAGCTCTCACAAACATTCCCCTGTTATCTTGAGGACTCATGGCAATAACCACACAGCAACATGTTCAGCTGGACAAAAGTAGAAAAGGAACTGGAAGAAGAAACCTATTTGTAAAAAGTGCCACACAATCTAATCATTTCAAGAGAAAATGCAGAGCACCGAACACACACACACAAACACACACACACACACACACACACACACACACACAGCAGAGCCATAAGGTTTAGTAGTTATGTCAAAGCCTAAAAGAGAAAGCTATGCAGTTCAGCAAGGCCTGATAAATGAAATTTTTGAGCACTGACTTCATGGAAAATTAACCCATGCATATACAGATTTAATATCTAACTCATTTACTTTAATTCTTTCCAAGAAGAATGGGCTATGTTTGAAGCAGACCACACTATAACCAGAATGGAAACACCCTTTATCTGTCATGATTGTGGCAATTATTTCTCAAAGCAAAAGGTGACCTTTACATTGTTTCATTCATTCCTTCCATCCACATGAGAAAGGCCATATAGAAAACACAATTTATGTGATATAATTTAGTAGAATAAAACTAAAATAACTAAAATCATGTTTAGACTATGGCTTGAAAAGGCAGTGCATTTGGTTGTTTTTTGTTTAAATCCAGGCATGCCCTAGCTGGTTTGACTCAATGGATAGAGCGTCAGCCTAAGGACTGAAGGGTCCCAGGTTCGATTCCAGTCAAGGGCACATGCCTATGTTGTGGGCTCGATCCCCAATAGGGGGCATGCAGGAGGCAGCCATTCAATGATTCTCTCATCACTGATGTTTCTATCTCTCCCTCTCCCTTCCTCTCTGAAATCAATAATAATATATTTTTTAAAATCCAGGCATAATCACATAAACCCATTATTTCTTCTGTGCTTTCAGGATTCTACCCCATAAATTACTAGATACTTGTTTTTTGACACAGGTAGAATGTTTTATACTTCTCAAAGCATTCATTTACATACACAATCCCATTAAATCCTTGAAACATGTGTCTGGCTGAATTGATGTTACATTCACTTCTGAGAAACACAGGGCACCAAGATACCAGGCTGAACTGATTGGAAGGTGCATGGAGTCCCCTTGGTTCCTGGGGCCTGGAAATAAATGTGGTCCTACACTTCCCCAGATAAAATCTGGTTTTTTCTCTAATCCTCACAATAACCGCATGATGCTAGGATGTAAGGTTTTAGGAGATCTAACCATATGACTTCCTGTTTTCCCATCCCAATTTCTTATTAATTGGACAGACCAAAGCCAGCCCCTCTATAGGTATCCTTTCTTTTCCTAGCCAACATGAGTGTATGTTAAAATCCAGCAACAACAGTACCCCCACACCCTTACCTCTTTTTAAGTAACACAAACTTAAAGACTTAAACTGAGGGTTTTAGGTGCATAAAAAAGCAAATTTCAAAAAGTCATTGACATGCCTAAAATTTAAAATAGATTCTTATGAAATAGCTGAAATAATCCTGTCAACACACTAAAGCTATGGATTTGGTTGCAGATAGAAATATGGTGATTAACTTCAGCCCTTAAATCCAGAACCTCCACAATTAGCAAAGCCAACGTGGATCCAGACTTAACTCCCAGAGCAATAAACAAAAGGGTGGTATTAAATTACAAAAGGACTCTTCATTTTAGAGTCTTCAATAGCTATCATTCAACTAGTAGAAAGAGTAAGCTCCTTTATAAATGACTTATGCCACACTCAACCTTGTGTTGATTGATTTATTCCCCCAAAATAAGCACATGTGCATTTATCTGACTAACCCTGACTTCAGCATAGCCAGTGCTATTCTCTGAAATGAAGAGGGTGCCTGGATTGGCCCAGGAAACAGTCCACCTCAAATAACCAGACGTGCTGAGATAGCAGAGCAGTCTGTCGTCACCACAAGTCAGTAACAAGGAACAGTAGCAAGGTACCCATGAGAGTCAGGCACTGAGACTGTGAGCCCCAAAGAGATAGTTACTCCCTGGACCAGCTCCCAGGCCACATGAGGAGCCAGGACACTCACACACTCGACAGTAAGACTGCTCAACAGCCTATCGTAAATGATAAATGAGTGGCTGAGACAGGGAGGTGCGGTAAGAGGTCATAAAAGGAACCAAAGAGGGGGAAGGATTCCTGGAGAAGAGCCACAGCAGCCTGCACTGGGGGGACAAGCGTGGGCTTTCAAGTACTGTCCTGATTCTGCCACCCACTGAGTGTGGTCACCTCCCTGAGCCTCCTCCTCAGCCTGCCCTTGCCTCACCTACCCCAAGTATGGTTGTGACAATTCATTGAGATGTTTGTAAAAGCATCAGCATGATGCCTTGCCATGAGTTAAAACATTGCATTAGAAGAAAGGGTGCTCAGGTGGGAGGTATGCAGGACATGGGGAGACCTGTTCACAGGAAAACCAGCTAAAACAGAAGTGTTAAGCAAAGGAGTTAAGAGAAAATGTGGGAGAGATAAACTAGAAGACCTAAACTAGCACTTTCTGTACCTCGGTTTCCTTACTAGAAAATGAAAATAAAGAAGCACCTATGTGTAAGGTTGTTGCAAGAATTAAATCAGCTAATAAACTGTACGTAGGTATATGCTATTATTAGTATTTTACTATTGTTAAGGATAAGGAGTGTAGACCTAATTTAATCTTCCAATTCCATCCTTCACCAGGTGAGTTAGCACCATCACTGGGTGGGAGCAGTGGAACTCATCTAGAGCTAAGGGAAACCACCCACTTCAACAATGACTTATTCTAATTGTTATTGACAACACTTCGCAAAAAAATAAAAAGTGCTTCCACAGCCCTTCAAAAGGCTCATTGTCCCTTTTTCAAATAAGCCACATTAAAGAAATCTTAATACCTTGATTATTATTCTTATACCTGAGCAATAATCCCAAAAGCTACCAGTTGAAATACCCATTGTCTTCTTAGTTCAGACAAAAATGTTAAGCTATATAGCAGGCCAAGAGTCCTACTGTCAAAGGGCAGGCAAACTCAAAATTACATGAGTGAAGAGTTTCTTAAAAAAATATATCAGCTCTAGGGGGTTAATATCTAAAATGTATAAAGAACTTACACAACCCAACACCAAAAAAGCAAACAATCCAATTAAAAATTGGGCAAGGAACCTGAAAAAAACATACAGAAGGCCAACAGACATGAAAAGATGCTCAAGGTCACTAATCATCAGATAAGTGCAAACTAAAACCACAGTGAGATATCATCTCACACCTGTCAGAATGGCTATCATCAACAAATCAACAAACATCAAGTGTTGGCATGGATGCGGAGAAAAGGGAATACACTGTTGGTGGGAATGCAGATGGGTGCAGCCACTGTGGAAAGCAGTATGGAGTTACCTCAAAAAATTAAAAATGGGAGTGCCTTATAACACAGGGATTCCCTTCTTGGAATATATCCAAAGAAATCTGAAACACTAATTCGAAAGAATATATGCACCCCTATATTTACTGCAACTTTATTACAGTAGCCAAGATTTGGAAGCAACCCAAGTGCCTATCAGTAGATGAATAGATAAAAAAAAAAGTTGTGGTACATTTACACAATGGAATACTATATGGCCACAAAAAAGAAGGAAATCTTACCCTTTGCAACAACATGGATGGACCTGAAGAACATTATGCTAAGTGAAATAAGCCAGCCAGAGAAAGACAAATATTATATGCTTTCACTTATATGTGGAATCTAGTGAACAAAACACACTAACAAACAAAATAGAGAACAGACTGACAGCTGTCTGGGGCGGGAGGAAGCTGGGTTGAAAAAGGTGAATGGATTAAGCAAAACAAAAACTCATAGATACAGACAACAGTATGGTGATTACCAGAGGGAAAGGGGGTTGGGGGAGAGAGAAGATGGTAAATGGGGGATAAATGTTTATGGAAGGAGACTTGACTTGGGGTGGTGAACACACAATACGATATACAGAGGTTGTATTATAGAATTATATGATGTATTATAGAATTGTACATCTGAAACCTATATAATTATATTAACCAATGTCACCCAAATAAATTCAATACTTTTTAAAAAATCAGCTCATTTGAAATCAAAAGGAACATTAGGGTCTCTCAGATAAAAAGTAGAGCAAGTACTTGTGCCCAAAGCTTGAGAATCATATTTGTATATGGACATACACTATTTAAACATGAAATACTACAATGTAAAACTTTTATATGTCAATCATATCTCAATAAAATATAAATTGTGATTTTTATGTAAGATACATAAAATCATAATGATGCAATCTGATTACATTGTGATAGCCCCAGTGAGCTCATCCATAGCCAGTGGGGCTATATTCTGGTACATGCCTGAGAAAGTAGTTAGCAGAGATATCAAGAATTCTATACCCTACTTAGCTCTGTAATTTCATTTTGGAAAATGAAATTACAGGGCTATTATAATGAAAGAATTCAAAAGAAGGGAAAGGCTCCACACAGGAAGACATTCATTGCAAGTTTACTTATAATAGTGGAAACCATGGAAATAATCTAATGTCTAATAATATGGGAATGGTTTGGAAAAGCAGAGTGCATCCGCTCAATGAACTATTATGCAATTATCAAAAATAAAAAGATCATGTAGCAAAATGGGGGAAAAAATCCCCTAATGTAATGTTAGGTGAAAAACAGCAAGATATAAAAATTCTATGTCATAATTACAACTTGTCCGTACACACGCAAAGGAAACCCAGAAGAGCATGGGGGCCAAGGGACCATTTAAGAGGGCCCAACCTATTAGCCATCTATGCCTTTCTTTGAATATTTTCATTTGAATGGCATAGTACAGCCTAACTTTGTGGTAAGAGTAGAAGATACTAGCACCAGAAACATGGGGCACAAGCACTTGAGAGGTGAGCCAGGCTGGACAGAGTCAAAAAGTAGCCAGAAAAAATAGGGAGGAATCAGAGTGGAAGCACCAACAGAGAGAAGGGAGGATCGGAAGGGGCCTCGTGCACCCTGGGAGTCACCTCCATGCCACCTGGCATAGGCTAGAACCTGGTCGTCCGTGCCCATGTGAAACATGGTTTCTCATAAGTTAAAGCACCAAACACATTACATGAATTCGCCAGTGGAACCTGAGCTTTTGAAGCTGGTATTCTAACTGCAGATGTCATTGGCTCAACTCTTCTAAAAAACCTGGCTTGTCATATCATTCATTAACGGCCTTTTCCTCAGAGGTGACATTTAAGAGCTACCTATTGAGAATCAGTACAATTTGGGGGGGAAAATCAGAGAGCTTATTGCGACTCTGGACCCAATATACACAATACAAGAATACAAGTATAAATTGCAAATAACCAGTTGAAGACACATTGGAAGCACATCTAGTTGAAACCCTTGAAAGGACTTAAGTTCAGATCGTCGATATATCAACGTCGCAAAAGCAGACACTTCACTAACCTAAACCAACCCCTCCACCAAATGCTTCTGAACAACAGGAGGGCAGAGCGCTTGGGAATGCCCATCGCTGAATCATCCTTCCTCCTTTCGGAGGGCAGCTCAGGCAGGCGGAGGTCCTCACTCTTTCTCTGATCAAAGTGCAGTGAGGGTGGAGCAGAAATCTGTTCTGTGTTTCCATTCACAGCTTATCTGCCCTCCACCCTCCCACAGACAACTGAAAATGGAGGCACTTCCTGTTGAAAAAAAAAAAATGTGTTATCAGCACCAGACCCAGCCTGGGCTTAGCGCTGAGCGCAGGCCAAGTTAGGTGGGAGACGACTGATGGCAGAGCGGCTGGGCTGGAAAACTCCCTCCTAAAGGAATAAATGACTTCAGGGACGACTCAGCTGCTGCCGGGGCATGGAAAACCTCCACTGGCCTGTGAACAGGCAGAGTTCATCTTCAGATCACTGGATTTTTTTTTTCCCCTGTGAGAATAAGCCTTTGTTCGTTTTCAGACATACCGGGGTGAGCAAAAGTAGGTTTACAATTGTAATAAAAATAAATAATAATTAATAAATAATACAAGAATAAACTGTTTCGTGGCCTCACAACTGAAAATCTACTTGTGTCACCCCTGTATATCGGAAAAGTCAAGGGTTTCTGATTTGATGAACTCATATAGTCAATGCCCAGCAGTTGTCTGGCTCACAGTGGGGTCACCAACATGGCCAGTTTCTATCTTTTCCTTTACGCCACATAAAGGCCCAGGGACAGCCTCCTGCAAGGCCACCCTGGAAAGGCAACACATCTGAGCCCAGGAAACCCTTAAAGTGTTTCTAGAAGAACAGCATAGGTTCTCTGGCTTGTGAATTGTAAACATGCATTTCATTTTTGAGAAAGACGACCAATAAGGAGTCGACAGGGATGTACTCAGTCCTCTATGCTGCAATCTCTCTTAAGCCAGCCTTGATCTGAAGAAACAAAACATTGCACCCCAGGCAGGTGGAGGGTGAGTGTGTGATCATTTCCAGAGCATGACTTTGATGGTGCTCACAACTGCCTCCCAAGCTCAAATTCAAACTGTCCGCTTCCACGGCCTCTGATCTGTCCTTCCTACACATCAGAGTACGTTTGTGGTTATGGCTTTTTCTTGTGTGAGGAGAAGCCAGCCGTCCCTCATTGCCAAAGCTCTCTTCTCTGCTTTTATAACCCCTAGGTTAGACTCTCGCTGTGCTTTATAGTGGCCTTCCTCAAAAGAAAAAGTAAAAGCTACGTATATAGGTTCCGACAAAGAAACCCTTTCAGATAAATCTAAACTTCTACCCTAACAACGCTCATTTCAGTTTGCGTGGAGGTAATAGGACCAGACAAAATGTGATTCAATCAACTAGGAGGCAACACGGGAAGATCCACAAACACCAGGCCAGGAAACAATCATCAGTCACAACAAACCCCAATTCTCCCATAATGGCTCAAATAAAGCAAGAGAACACGAGCACTTTCTCTCACAAGAAAAGGGAGTCACGAGCTGATGACCTAACTCTGTGTTTAGCAGAATGGTTATTTTTTGTAATTTAACAAATTCCTTACTGGAGAGCTTGCTGGCTGCCCCTTCTCCCCCTCTTGCCCCTTCTAGGCCTGAGTAAACTAGGTTATATCCACACCCTGGGATGCTGCCTTTTCAAGGACAGAACAATTCTATGCGCACAGTCTGCTCTGGGCAGAGGAGCACATTGCATTGCGCATCTGTACACACTGAAATAGAAAGCATGCTGTGGTGAAGAAAAGCATGGCCCCAAATTTATAAGAATTCTGGGGTTTTCTGTAAAATAGGAATGTACAAATATAAATTGCAAAGGAGAGGGTTTGTTCTACAACTCAAAGTCATTAGCATACTAAAGAGAAAGTTTTTCTTCTGAAATGAATCAAAACAAAACAGATGACTATTCTAGCCTTCAAATTAACTGGTAAAGAACCCTGAGGCAAGATTTAAAACCTGGTGAATTACAATCTTTTATAGCAAAACTGGCTTTTCAGGAGATTTGGATGAGTGTCTTTATCTCAACGAGAAAGCATCTCGTAGTCCAAGCACCAAGCAGCATTTACAAGAAAGCAGAACGAAGATACTTGGTATCATAAGGAATGAAAAATTGCTGCTATTGGAGAAATAAAAGCAGTCTTTAAAAATAGTGACTTTGTTAACACAATAGCTCTCCATCTCTCTATTTCCCACATTAGGGAAGTAAGGATTTATTTCCAATGTCCTGAGATGAAAAACACTGCCATGCAAATAAAGCACATCACTATTAACTTCCGAGATTAAATTTAAAGTGCTACTCTTCTTGAGCTTCAAAGAGGTCCACAGGCATCTCCCACTTATGCTACACAATACTCCTAAGAACCAGATGGTGGGAATTACTTCTCCCCTTTAGTAGAGGAAAACAGAGGCTTTACAAAACCTTGGCAGCTTACGATAGTCACACACAGAGCTGCAGCTCAGCGCCTGGCTGCCTGAAACTGTTTCCTTCCAGCTGCTAATCTGTGAAGCCCCCAAAATAAACTTCAGGCCATATCCAGGCTTCGCCATCAATCAAGCAACTAGACTTAATGAGAACTTTAAATTAAAACTATTTGTGCGTAATAAGATAAAAACGATGCCGGAGCGCATGCCCCAGCTCTGGTGGAACCACACCACCCTACCAGCGACCAGAGGGGCAGCACACCAATTAAATCGGCATTTAAACGCCGGCAGTCATTTACTTGGAACTGTTTTACCCACAAAACTCCAACAGGACGTCGAAATCAATACTTGTTTATTTGTTCAAACCTTTCTTAAAATCCGAAGTCAATAAAATAATCTCTTTGTACTCAGTCTCACAAATTCCGAGAGCTGGGCCTGGTGTGATAAGAAGCAGCATCATGAATTATCACACATGCCAACACCTGTCTTTGGAGATGCTTTTTTTAAATCGTTAAAATCTCAGAGAAAATTAACAGGTAGGTGCACACATGAACAGAGCTAACACAGTGTATTTATTTCATATTCATTAGACCTTCATATTGCTAGTAACTCTTTTGGCAGACACCCATGAAATGCATAATAAATTACTTTTGTTCCAGTAAAGGAATTCATTTTCTTCGAAGATTCATTTACCAATAACATTTCAGAGCATTCTAAGCCAAATTTCTTTAAATTTGGCCATGTCTTCCCGTAACATTACTTCCAGTTTTGTGACAATTTTGTTCTTATAGAGGTGGCAGGGGGGACAAGAACTGCGAGGAATCTGCAATCTATAAAGAAAAGCTGTGTTCTGAGACAAAGCCTTCTAACCTGAGGACATGGGAAAAGGCAAATGACATTCTGCCTACCCTTACTCTACCGAGGATTCTAGTTCTCAGATTGTGATAATGGGTCATGTATTAAATAAATCACAGTCCTGTGATCAATTGGGTGAACACATATATTATAAACTATGTAAGGAGCATTCGTTTTACTGTTTCCTAATATACATACAAAGCCATCAGATATTAATGTAGTACCATGGATTCCTAACTGCTCCTTTTTATCATCCTCCCTGTGACACACGCCCGCACGCACACACACACGAAGAAAAGAGGGAAGTCCACAAAAGGCCTTGAGATCAAAAAGAAAGTATGCAAACTCCACATGCTCCAAGGTTCCTCGCCAGGGTGACGTGTGACTTTCACAGTGAAGGCCAGTGTGGTCAGACAGGAGCGTGAGTTATTAGAAGGGGCTGTGGAAGAAGAAAGAAAGGGAGCCTGGCACATAGGGAGCGTGAAGATAAAATGCCAGCAAAATATTTATGTTCATGGCTTGTAGCAAGTGGCAAGTGGGATATTAATAACTATGATGATTGGTCAACTCCTGGGAGTGGTAACAGTCCCGGACTGGGAGGCAGGAGACGTCGGTTCCAGTCCCGGCTTCAACGCGGCTTGTTTTGTGACCTTACGGAGTCACTCTGGGCCCTGGTTTATAAATGAGGCAATAATAAGGTCTAACTGCACCTCTCTCTCAGGCCCTTGTAAGAGATTAATGACTTTGTAACTCTTTTTTTATTCATTTAGAAAGAGTCTGTTGGGCTATAAACTCTGGGAGGGAAAAAAAAATGAACACTTGCCTATTTAAAAAATGCGTTTTCAATGATTTTGTGAAAATTAACTGAAGGCAAATTTGAACATTCTGAAAAGTTCCAATTAACTGAGCATTCACTGTGTATGAATTTAAATCACACCATTAGAAGAATTTTAGTACTGCAATGTTATACTTAATATTTTGAGAGAATCTTTTTCCAATCACATTAGGCACATTAACAGTAGTAAATTTTACTAAATATTTGCCTATTACCCAACTCACATAGTCTTAGTATTATAATACATTTTATTAATAAGTATACTATTAACAAGAAAGCTTCTACAATGGCCTCATGAGCAAGTCACTTCTCTGGCACTCTTTTCCCACCTGTGTCAGTAGGACGGTATTTAATGCTGAAAATTACTAATCAAAATTATTCATATTTCACTAAGAAAATATTATTCCTTCTCTTCAAAAATTCCAATATCACATACTCTATCTATCTATATTAAGCCAGTATGCCACAGTAATGACAATCTGGATCCAAATCCAAGCCCTTAATACATAACCTTGGGCCTGTTACCTTCTGAGTCTCACTCCTGCAAATAGAAAATGGTAATAAAAGCACCACCTTAGTAGAGTGATAACTATTAGTAATAATTACAAACTAGTTTCCTGCCTGCCTATGTCCACTATTTTATAAATGAGAAAATACGGGAAAGGGAGAAAACTTCTCAAAAGCAAGAGTACGACTGATAAAAAACTAGGTTAATCCACTAATGTCTGGCTTTCAAGCACGCTAAAGGCCCTTGTGGAATCGTCCAGTTATGGGCTCAGCAGTCATTTTTGTCCCGTTTTAGCAGCCTCTTGAATCAGATCCTCTCTTCGGAGCCAAGTTCCTCTAAGTGAAAGCAACTCACACTGTATGAATGACCTTTCAGGTATTTAATTATTATATGACTAGTTAATAATAGTAAGAACTATTACTTTTTGGCCGACCATAATGTGACAGTAAATTCAATTGCTTGGAGAAAAAGCAGAGCATAAATTTGCCAATAAAAAAGCTACTTGACAAAAGTGGTGCTTTCCAATTTTTTACCATGGGATGCAAATAGCAATACATGAAATAAAATCTACATAAAGATTTTAAAATATTAACCTGCAAAATACCTCACCTTCCTCTAGAACAGCAGTTCTCAACCTGTGGGTTGCGACCCCTTTGGGGGTCGAACGACCCTTTCACAGGGGTCGCCTAAGAGCATCGGAAAACACATATAATTACATATTGTTTTTGTGATTAATCACTATGCTTTAATTATGTTCAATTTGTAACAATAACAGTAGCAAAATTACAGTTATGAAGTAGCAACGAAAATAATTTTATGGTTGGGGGTCACCACAACATGAGGAACTGTATTAAAGGGTCGCGGCATTACGAAGGTTGAGAACCACTGCTTTAGAAGGTCTTATAAAGACATCCAGATATCCTAACAGTGTCGATCCTTAAATCACGGCCTGTCAGCTACAAGCACTTGCGGGCGCGCATTAACTCTTTCAAACCACTTCTAGCACAAGTTTTAGCACCACACAGCTCAGGAGAAGTACGCTGTCTGACAAGGCCATTGAATGATGTTATTAGCAAGGGGTGACTGCAATAAGAAAGCAGGTCTCGCTAGGAACATAGTGTCCCAGAAGAATAAGTCCACCCTGAGGCACAGAACCAGCAGTGAGAACAGGCTCATCTCAGTCTAAAGACATCTGCCTCTCTGTGGAAGTTTATCGCCAGCGACGAACCGCAAAGTGAAGAAACTGTTTCCTATCACTAACACACCATGCCTGATGCATTTCCATTCGGAAGAGCCACGGGGCAGCCACCCTAACCCAGCTTGCCCTGAGGAGCCCTGGGGACCAAGAAACTAAACATTATAGGCTGTGAGGTCAGGGCATGTCACCAGCTCCACGGAAAGGTTTTTTTCTTACTGTTTGTGAGGGGAAACCCTGCTTGTAAAATATACAAGTAGGAGCATGCCAGCATTTGTTGACATCAATTATCAAAATACTCCCAGCTAAGAATGTCTTAATTGTTGGGCTCCAACATAGACAGAATTACATTTGTGACTGCAGTGGGGCTTACAGAAAGTCCATCATTTAGAAATGAATGTGGTTTGGGATCTTCTTAAGGCTGACCTGATAGTAATTTTAAATCCTTTCAAAGATCCACCTTCCACCTATTTTACCAGCCTTATCTCCTGCCTTTGGCTTCTTACACCCTGCACTCCAGCCACAATGAACTCCTAAGACTGTCCCTGAAGTACCAGATACCCATGCTCCTCTTCTTCCTGGAGACTCTTACCCCATTGTTTCCCCCACAAAAATCCTACCCAACTAATTTCAATTTCCTCTACTCTGTGGAGCCATCTCCAACTCTGCAGTCAGAATTCACCTTTTATCTACTACCGCACTTTGTCACTTGGTTGCTCATTTAACATACTTCCAAATCTAACCAGCAGTAACATCTGTCTATACCTGCCCCCTCCACTACCACCACCTTATGAACAGTTTAAGATCAGGGACCTAGTTTACTCCGTTATAAACAGGGCCTCCCATAGCACAGTGCTTCGTAAATGGAACTGTAAAGCAAGGAATTGTCGTATAAAGGGTGGGGCAAAAATAGGACCACAGCTGTTCATAAGGAAAATAATGAAATAATAATACAAGAATAAAATATTTCACTTGCTCACAACTGAAAACCTACTTTTTCCACATCCTGTAGGTTCAGTGATTTCTTATTCTCAGACATTAAGTCTTAGCGCTTATTTCATTTCCAAATTAACCTTTTCATCCCAAAGAAAATTTAAGAATTACCTTTTACCTAATACAACTTGGGGATTAACATATATATTAAGTTTATATATTATATACACATACATATTTTGCCTGCCTAAAAGTAGTTCTATAAAGAATTATTAAAAATTAAAGCCTACTTAAGTTCGTATTAAAACTGCAGATATAGTACTGAAGTCATCATTAAACATATAACGTCGAAATACATGGAGATGAACTATACAGGGGTGAGCAAAAGTAGGTTTGCATAATACAAATAAATAATACAAAAATAAACTATGTTTCACAATACTCACAACTATAAACTTACATTTGCCCACCCCTGTATATAAAAAGTATCTTATAATTTTATAGATTTTTAGTTACAAGTCATAGGAAGGATAGTAGTATTTATAAACTGTTAGATCATATTTGAGAATTGCTGAAATAGAATACATTACTATATCTCCCTTCTAAATAACCAGAATAAAAAACCTATAAAACATAACTCAGTCAATAAATTGAAATCAATGCAAGATTTAAATATTCTCACAATTCAGAATATAAATGCCAACTGAACACACATTTTTCAGTAAAACTACATGTATTAAGACTATTTTAGACACAATGAAAGAGTATTTGGGGGAAATTTATCTTTAAGTTCAAAAGTCACAAAATTTAATCAACTGTCTCAAAAATTAAGTTTAATTCATTATTAACAAACAAGGATTCCAAAGCAACAAGACAGGGGCAATTTTAATCCTGGGCTGCATGGAAGCAGTTCTTCCCAATCTCACACAGAACAAACTACTCTCTCTCTCTACCTCCACACACACACACACACACATACACACACACAAACTCTCTCTCTACCTCCACCACACACACACACACACACACACACACACACACACACACACACCACTGCACCCACAGCCTACAGCAAAGAGAAACTGAGTCATAAGATAGCCAGGTCATTGACCTGAAGATCATCAGAAGGAATGTCTCCATTTTTCCCCAGGCGGGGGTCTAGTTAAAACACAAAGTAGCAACAAGTACATAAGCTAAGACATGCCAGTAAGTCAAAGAAATGAAGCTTCAGAGCAGCACAAAAATTATTTTCCTGGCACTTGTCCTGGAAAAATGCCAAGCGCTGTGCACGAGGAGCCCTGCCCACACCTTTGCCCTGCTGGGGAGGGAGCCCTGGAGCCTCCTCTCTTAGCAGCAGACAACTAGGAGTGCCTCCTCCAGAATACTCAGCCCCTGCCAGGTTAGCTCAAGAACCAGGCCCGGCTCTGACCTGGTGCCCCCACCTGCCCACATGCAGGGCAGGGCAGGGACATCAGGACTGACCAGACGCCTGCTGGGAATGCCTACTGATGATCTAGAGCTGATTTCTCAGGGGGAATGAAAATAATCAGCAGTTTTGATTAAGACCGCTGCAGCGGTCTGACATCCATGCTGTAACTCACCACCATTAAGGAAAGGTGGAGCGGTTATGCTGCCATTTACATCTCAGTGGAAGAACAGGTGGCCCCAGTTCCTGTGTTCCACTGGGAGTGTGCCTAAGGTTGTCCTTTGTTCTGTAGCTCAGTTGTCCCTCTTAAGGTAGCATAACCCTAATTTCCGCCAAAGGGGTCACTGGAGACCAATGGGTTGTACCCATCAACATAGGAAGTTTAAACACTGAGCCAATGAAGGTGCCATGTACTACGTACCAGATCCGACCTTGCTATGTGAATATAACATTTTCCTTATGTCCAGTCCTTCACAAAATCCTGTAAGTGGTTAGTGCCAACACCAACTGCCCTCCAACATCATAAACCATGATCCAAATGGGGGGAAAACACATCTTTGTCAGTACAACCCCCTTTCACAAATGCTTCTGCCAGCAGCTCACAGACTAACTCCTCTAGCATGCTCTTTACAGCTCCCCTGCTGCCACACTGGCCACGCACACCCAGAGAAGGGTCTGAAAAGTGCTAAGGGACCAACGGGCACACACTGGCACTCCTTGGTAGTAACGTGGGGAGACCACTGGAGTCTACAATTATTCTTAGAGGGGCACAATTTCCAAAGGCAGCGAGCAAACTGGCTTCTGCCAAGCAGGCCTAGTTCCCCACAACAGGTACGGCAGGTAGGAGCGGATGGAGACATTCGTGATGGGCTCACCATCCATAGAAAAACCCCACAACCCAGATGACAGTCGAGTGCCTGTGGAGCCAGGCCAGGAGAGTCCCTGGGGTGAAGGAAAGATGGCGGGCAATCCACCCCACACACCCCCACACACCAGGAAAGCTGTCCCAAAGCATTTCTAAGGCCAACTGCAGATCACACAGCCGGTCTCTAAGGCTGACCAGACTGCAGGATGGATGACACAGCTCTCAAATCCCCCATCTCTAAAATCCTGCTGCTTTGCCTCCTGGCCTTTAGGAGGGAACTGAGTGTTCCTCCGCAGGGCACTGGCTGGCAAGCCACCTCTGGGGTGCTGGGTCCCAGGTGACGGGTGCTGGGTCCCAGCTGACAGATGCTGGGACACCAAAGCAGAACTCCCAAGGTTCCTCTTGCAGACACACCAGAGCCAGAGCCAGTCACGGCCTTTTCTCCCCTGGGAAGGCAAATGATTGGAGTTGCGCAGAGCCAATTTTGAAATTTCACATCACAAAACCACAAGAGCAAAATATGGATTCCACCCACTAGGGTTCCAAGTCCCCAAAGCCCATTGTTGGCAAATACCTATTTCTTTGCCATTTATCATTCAAATTTGGCCTTTGCCAAGTTTAAGCTGGACTATATCACCAACAGAAGTGACGTGGAGCTGGCAGCAATCCTCATTTCTGCTAAAAATGACTGCGGCCAAAAACCTGGCTGCTCCCTAAATGCTCTGGAGAACCAGAATGTTGTTTTGCCTCATTTAGCCACATAATTGCTTCTGAGGACTTAAGGCATAATAAAAAAATATTTTTAAATAATTTCCATCTTTTTATTTCCCTACAAGGAACTGTTCTACTTACTACATTAGATCTTTAAAATTACTGCATGTAACCCTTCTGTAAAAACATGATACACTAGAGTCCACCTTGATAAAGGCTAGAAACATCCTTTAACCTGTATGCAACAAACAAAAAGGAATGAAAGGTTTTTTCCCTTGTGAATCTCAGATTGAATTTCTTGTTTTGTTAAAGAAAAAGCCCAAATGAATTTGGGTCAGAAGACAAAGAGAAATAAATATAGTTTTAAGCACAGTTCAAAATTGTTTTGAGACTCTGACTCAGAAAATTTGGGGTGGGGCCCAGAAATCTGTAGTATTTCAATGTACCCCTAAAAGGGCAAGATTAATTGTAGAAAATACTGTGTCAATCGAGATTTTAATGCTGGCGTGTCATCCTATGCTAGTCTCAGTATGACCCTACCATCACTTGGGACGTGCTGCCCAAGCCCACCCTGGATTTCAATGAGATCTAGGGTGAGACTCAGTCGTTTTTAAAGAGCACTCCATAAATACATACATACATACATACATACATACATACATACATTCCAGATAAATTTGGGAAATACCAAGGTGGGAAAATGCTCTGCACTTGAGAAAAACTGAGTTTCAATCACAGCTTTACAGAAACAAACGCTGTGTGTGATCTTGACAAAGACTCTCACTCACAAACCAAATCCCTCACAGGTTTATAGCAAGGCTGAATGAAAGAAGCCTGGCTACGATTAAGGTGCACTGAAAGAAGGCAGGCCTCCCAGCAAGAGGACAGTAAAGTGAAGCAAGATCAGTGACGACAGCAGCACCTGACCCATTATGATGAGCTATGTTTTGGGTAGATAGGAAGAAAGGAAGAAATGAAAGGAGGGAGCGGGGATCAGAGGAAGGAAGGAAAGCAAAGGTAAGGGTTTGAGAAAAGAAAATTGAAAGCAAGAGTTGATATGATAAGCAAAAGCAATTTAAATGCCATGGGCTCTGGGGCATATGAAACCACTGAGCTGACAGATTTTTTTATCTACATTAGAAATACATATAAGCGCAGATAAAAACCTGGAAATAAAACAATTTAAAAGCACTTCAAACCAAAACCTCTAGCTTTTACTTGGTTTAATTTAACCATAAAAATATGATATAGATCTTAATTAAGAGGTTTGCAAAGTACTTATGTTTGTCATTTAAATGTAATTGCCTCTAAAAACTATTCTTAGGTATCAACTAACTAAACTGAACTGTTGGTTTAGACTATTGTACTATCAGATAAAATTTGAGATAATAAACTGGAGACTGCACACTAGGTTAGAAGAGTCTATACTGTTTTAACACTTACCCCTGAGGCTGTTGGTTGTGTTGTAGGGGAAGTATTTTTGCTGCAATCATCTGAGTTAGAAGAGGTGGAAGATGGAGTCATAGGAACGGAATTATTACTATTGCCTGCAACAGTCAAAATTAACCTCATAAATATACGTATACTCTACTGTTAAGGTTAGCAAATACGTAACAATCAAATAGCATTTTATTATATTTACCAGAGCAAGCCTTTGACTTATTTATGTTCTTGGGTTTTCGTTTCCTGGTTTGAATTCCCTCTTTTTTCATAGCAAGCGGTCGGGGCACCTAAAAAAAAATTTCACATAGGCCATACAGTTAATATTATATTGAAGAAAACCCAAACTTTAGCCAAAGAACCAATGTCAGCACTGAAAGCCTTCATTTAAAAGAACTTGGCATAAATTGCAATACCATTTATATTTTTTCAATAGATTCCAACTGTACAAAGACCCCATCAAATGCAGATTCCTGCAGGGAAAATGAGGTGATTTGCCAGGGAGATATTATTCCTTCAATTAATGTTTATTGTTTTAAACAATTTCAATTACAGAGTAAAACCACTGAATATTTTCATTTCATAGAGCTCATGTATTCTCTTCCTTCTACATATAGGTTATTTTCCTTTTTAAGATAGATATATTTATAATATTTTGTGCTGTCCTTAAAATGAAGTATACAATCTTTCTAACTATAACTATCAAATACATATATTACTTCTTTATATAAATTTATTTGATTGCATTCAAGAATTAAGTTAATATAAACTAGTTATTATGCATTTCTAGTTGGTTGCATGTTTTCCTCTTTTGCAGTTTAAGGGTTACTACCATTTTATCAATTCTAAAATATACATTTTTCACATTTTAATATTTCTAATATTGTGATGTCTTACAACAAATATGTGTGGCCGTTTAATTGACAGCATTTTTTTGTTTCTTATTGCTATTTAAGATAATAGTTTAACTTGTCATCAATAACATGCATATAGACAATCAAATTTTCACTTTCATCCCTTCTCCTTTGCCGACTTTTTTCTTAACTGAAACCATGTACAAACTACACTAAACATGTATACATATGAGCAGAATACGTGGCGCACCCCATGGAGTTTCATGTAGAGTCCACAAGCATTGCACACAGGTTCGCCCTCGGCATTTCTACGCCATAAAGTGGTGGTTGTGGTGTGACAGTTGGCACAGGACAATCCAAGCCGCCGGGAGGAAGGCTAGAAAGCACAAGAAAGTAAGTGTACAGTTATAAGTGATTTTTATGTCTATGCTACATACTTCAATGTATCATGTCCCTGTCATCAACAAGCATGGACCTGGTTATTATAAATAAGAGGTCCCTTGAGAAAAAAAATTTAAGTGTAATTAGATTGACCTTCCTGGACCAAGAAACTTAAGTTTTACAGTGTGTTCTATCCCACACATACATTTGATTTGTTCCAAAATATTAGTGTAGGTTATAGAATAACCAAAACACAGTCATAATGTTGGCTAATAACTGCACCTACTGTGGTCACAAGTCCGATGTAAGGATATTGAAATGCAATCATAACTGCCTGCCAATATGTTAGGTGGCTTTGAACAGTCTCCACTTCACATGAAAACTGAAGATAATCAGCTCATATTTCCCAGATTTGTGCAGAGGAACAAATCAGAAACTTTAGAAGAACCTATCTATTAATAGAAATGGATTTTGGAAAATGTATAAAATGTTTGTAAAGAAGTATATTTTTAATAGGTTCCATAATTATCATGATCAAATGCTGCCTGAATTTTTGTATTATTCATTTTTGCAAAGGATAAGCAAATTTTATGGCATTGTTTTAATGCCAGCATTGTCTTAAATACAATGATACTAATATATGTTATTTACCCTGCCAGTATAATAATGAACTTTTGTTCACACAAAGGGTTAAATGTTATTATCAGAGGTCAACCCTCTGTTACTATCATTCTGATTTCCACATTCCCTTTATGCCCATAACATCTTTAAAGGGAATTTATTTCCCCTAAATTATGTGTGAATTATAAAGAATGAGAATTTAACCTAGTATAAGTTCCTCCTTAGAATGGCAAAAAATCTAAATTTGTTTTTAAATAACCTAGATAGGGCAACTAAAAAAACGGTCCCATATGACTTCTGGAAAAAAAAAAACTATAGGGAAAATACAGGAAACAAAGCAAATTGAAGGTCACAGAATTTGGTAAGTGAGCTACACTAATTAATTTTTAAAAAAAGAAGTTATAAAAAAGAATGCACAACAAGAAGGAAAAATTGAGTATGTATTGAAAACTCACAGATGAAAAAGGACAGAGATTTCCAAGTCCTTTGGTGGCAAATTTAAAAGATACAACTGAATTTCTCATTTACAATTCACATCCTGTTGTATTACTTTAAGCATTACTCTTTACAGACAAGTTATAAAAACAAAGAGACAATGGTAAGCCTCTTAGCACTACAACATTTTAAGAAGTCAGTGCTAAGAAAAAAAATCAATTTGACTTTTGGTTGTAATCAATATGCTTGGCTTGGCTGACAGAAGAACTATTTGAGAAATTGCTTTGCTAAACTGATGAAAAGATATAAAACCTTACGCATCAGGGTTTCTTTCTTTCAGGTCAAAAGAAAAGAATTTCCTAGGAGAACACCCCTTTCTCTTCATAAATGCACGATCAAAAAACTAGGGACAGGAAGGTTCCTTTTAGAAACAGGTCATTTATGACAGTTTCCAGTGGAATTTGAGCCAATGTGAAGCAAACTTGTTATCAGAATTTGCCATTATAACAAAGAACTTTATGACTGTCAACTGCAGATCATGAGTGAAGCCAGTCCTCATAAACATGTGAAATGAAGGTGAGTAGGTTATAAAAGTTCCTTGTAACAAGCGATCTCTTGGTTATGTTCATCATTGACAAGGAATTCAAGTTAACCATAAATCTCTTATTTTGCAATGTAATACAAGTTCAAATTCAGTGATTGGTTCTGTAACTGCTGGCTAAACAAACTTGGGTTCAATATTCTACTTCTGATAACTAAGGTAGGCCCATCAAAACCATAAATAAGAAGCCCACAAGGAGAACTAATTGATAGACACACCCTTCAATCCGGATCATTTATAACCCATTTATAAAGCATATTGGCTGACCTTGGTTACTGCCAACACAGTTGCCACATAGAAGGGAAACTAATTGGTTAAAACTGTTTTTCTGGTTATTTTTTACTTGTAAAGGCACAAAACAAATGGCACTATCTAAATATGAATGATACTAGATTAAATTTATAATGCAACGAGAACCAAAATGGCTATTATACTAGTTTTTTTGCTCCATCTTGTGAAAATGTTACTTTTCTGAGCTCAGCTATTTCTCAGCTCAATGCTCATTTCCAAAAATAATAATAATAATAATAGTCTCATCGTTAATATATAGGCTAATACATGCAAACAAAGAACTTCCTTGGAATATTTTCCAGCCATTACTTTTTCTTTTCTTAATATCATGCATGTAGGAAAAATGAACACCGGCGTAGGGAGTCAGACACTGAAGTTACGGATGGCCTTTGAAGAACTTGAGCTGTGGGAGGTTGTAACAAGTTTAAGGCGCATACACTCATCAAATTAACCTTGGCCACTTTATTTTAAATGCATTAAAAACAAAACAACCATAAAACTAATTGCTTCTCCTTAAGGTGTCAGACTTACATTGTGATGCAATTTCACTCTAATCTGTTTAACACAAACAACATGTGTAGCATTTGTCCCTGCTAATTAGAGTATAACAATTAAATAAATTACTTGGATACTTAAGATGTCTGGCATCTAACTGTAAAGTATTTTACTTTAAAAGGTATTAGAGTATGGGTGCTTGGCTAAACAAATGTTAGCCTTACAGTGGGGCTTGTGAAAGTTTTCCTAGTATTTTTTCTAATCACTACAGTAGTAAATACCTTCTCCTAAAACACACACATACACACACACACACACACACACACAAGCTATGACAATAAGAGATTGATCCTTGAAGAAAATCAGAATTCCCATATATTAAAACATAGTAAAACAGGTTCATATTGCTGAAAATACTCTACTTGAGAAGAACACACAGACTGCATATTTCTCAAGTTCTGTGTAGTTTATCTGAACAGGCAGATTTCAAAATAACAAAGGTTAGGGTAAGTAAATTTTCACCAGACTCAAGGGCAATCCAAAAGACGAGTGGAATTTGTGGCTAAACCCTGTCTCACTCGGAGCAGAGCTGGAAGGGACCCTGAGGTAGAAGGGACAAAATCAAAGAAACCGCGAAAGAGGCAGCAGGGAGAAGGGGAGTGTGGGTTTGTTGTCATGTTCTAGTGGGGGTAGGGGATAAAGGGTGGAGGGAGAAGGATACTGTAAAAGCGTGGTTTTTCAAGAATAAAACCCAAACCAGATCAGAGAATGCATAGAGAAAAAAAATCTCCTCCCTTCACCTGACCTGGGTATACCCAGTCGCTCTCCCTGGGCTACTACCATTACAAGTTTCTTGTGTTTCCTCCCAGAATTATTTCGGTGCATTTACAAATACATAGAGATGTGTAAATATACATTTTTGTACTTTAAAAAGCGATAGTACCTTACTTTCTTTTTTTTCTCTTTCATGTAAGATGTCATTCCCTATGTTAAATGGGGGGCGGGGGGAGCTGTTTGCATTCCCCAGACCCTGATTTCGGGATTACCTCCGGGCCAGCGCTAGCAAAGGGGGAATGCAGGGTACAAGTTCCACCCCTGCGCTGGGATCAGACCGGGGACTCCGGGCCTCCGCACCTGTCCCAGGCCTTGGCGGAGGAGGGCGGCGCTCGCACTCACCACGCGCTTCTGCGGCTTGATGAGGGGCCGGCTGAGGCCGTTCATCTTGCTGTAGAGGCCGCAGGCGTTGCACAAGTAGTGGCCGGTGCCGTCCCGCCGCCACAGCGGCGTCTGGATGGAACCGCAGTTCACGCACTCGCGACTCTCGGGCAGGTCCTCCAGCAGGTCTGCGGTGAGAGCGGGGACGAAAGG
>NW_005355584.1:9516822-9526762 GCF_000412655.1 Myotis brandtii
CTGGTACTGACCACACCGGCCTGCTTCCCTGCCCACGCCCTTCCCCTCGGACCTTTCTGCTCAACAGCCAAAGCCCGGGCGGCCGGTGATGTCCTAGGGACCTGCTTACCATTATTCCCTGCGCCCCTGGGCGCGCCCAGTAAACACCTAGGAAAGTAGGAGGCAGTGCTGCAAGCCCGGCCCGAGTCATTTGCCATCTACCACCAAGGACCTCAGGGTGGAGATGAGCTGTGGGGAGATCGATTTGGGTCCCCTGACCCCTTCTTTCCGGCTGTTCACAAGCTTTTCAAAACTGAAATCCATCATAATTACAGTACGCCACTTGCCAAGCCCGAGCAGAGCACAGGGCCTTGACACGGATCACCGACCCCTGCTCCAGTCCGCTGCGAGTACCCCGGGACCCCAGGAGGCCGCCTTACTTCTTTTATCTTCCTTTTTTCCTTTTAAAAAGTATTTCCTGTATCTGCTACTCTTCCTTTTCCCCAATAAAAAAAAATGGACCGGTGAAATTAGAAATACTGTTCTCAGAGCACTTACACCAATTAATTAGAGAATGATTCAGACCTCCTCAGGGGAAAAATACACTAACGTTAATAAGCAGAGATACACGTTAAATTCTGTTTTCATGCCACAAGGACCAAATAGTAAAATATTCTGATTTTAAAGTGGGTCTAGTTGTTTCTACCTGCAAAATTTCTACAAATGGTTGCTATTTTATTGATTCAGAAAAATCACTAAGACCATCCCAGGGCTAAATAAAATTGTTTCCTCTTTTCCTACACTGAAATTTCAACTTATGCAATCTTTCTAAATTGTGTTTATGTCATTTCTACTTGGCTAGTTTTCAGAGTTCACAACTAATCTAAAACTGCTATCTAAAACAATCTTAAGAATAAATGGTTGTAATATTTATTACTTACCCTAAACTGGTTAAATATGAATGAAGAAATAGTATCTAAAGTGAGATAAGTACTTATTAATTAAATAAGTACTTTTTATTAAATAGACTTTTTAAAACCATAAGTATCCCCTGTTTAGTGTTATTAATATTCTAGAGGGTTTAAATGTTCCAATTTGGCTTTCTTAAAGGATTATTTCTGAACCAATTTTTAAAGTAAATAAACTTTACACTTTAGAGTTTTACTTGAAGATTATGTGAGCTATCGAGCCTTTCTATTCCTCCCCATTCCTGTGCAGTTTACCATTTGTTTCTGCCATTAACTGTTTGTTGTAAAGATATTTATATATGTCTTTGGCATAAAATACTCTTTAACTCCACTAATACTATTTACCCTACAAAACAAGTAACTATCCTTCCTCAAGAAATAAGTTTAAAAGAAACTAGCATCCTACATAACTTGAGTTCAAAGTTGTCATGGGGATACTGCAACTTACAACACATCACAAAGATTTATTCTTCTCTGCCCTAAAAGCCACTATTGACTACGGTAATCAGTAAAATGCTCAGGACTTCAAGGACACTGAAGTTAAACAAGGTATTTGTCTTTGTTGTTGACTTTAAAATGTTACCTATCAGAGCCTCTCTCAATAGAGGAGTGGGGCATTCCCTGGAGAACCCAGCCCTGTGCCTGGCCGCCTTCCCCGAGATGGGAACAATAAGGAGAAGGCAGTGTGAACTCTCCAGGTAAATCTTTTTAGTCATCTGAAAACCCCAAGACAAAAACTTAAAGATCACTGTGGACTTAAAAAAAAGTATTAGTAAGCTTGCTTATTTTTAGGTAAGTAAAATCTACAGCTCCCATTTATCCTGACCTCTCCTCACTCCTCACCCAGCAGCTACAATCCTGTAACTGATTAAAGTAAGAAAAAAGTTTTTAAATAAAAATTATAAAATCTGATGGCGCTGGTAGCCCCTTCATCAATTTCCCCCTACACATCATCATCTCCCTCCTAACATGGCTGCCTTGAGTGTCCCTGGGGAATGCAGACACAGGGGAGAAGGGTTTAGCCAGCAAGTGTAGTCCCAGAACCCAAAGAATGGAACACAGTTATCTGGAGTTTAAGAGAGGGCTGGGCTTGGGGACTGAAGAGCCGTAAGCACAACCCACTCACTGACTACCAGAACCAGGGAGAGATGTATGGAGCAGGTTTCTCAGAAACCTTCCCTGGGCAGGTTGAGAAAGCTCAGCACTCAGGTTTTAGCCCTCCTGTTTGCCCCAATCAATTAAAGAGTGCCTCCAGAAATGGTTTGTTTTAAAAAAAAAAAAATCCAAGTGGAGAAGTGGGGAACTTAGCTAGGAAGCTGGGAGGAGAGGGGCTGGGGGGTCGAGGTCTCTCTAGCAAGAGAACACCTGTGGGGACAAGCAAGGTTGGGCTTATTCACCTCCACCACCACCAGACTAACTTATTCTCGCTCAGTAGTTACCCACCTTCTTAACAGACTGTATGCAAAAGCCTGGGTGTTCCCAAACCCCTTCCCATTTTTGGTTGTTTGGTTTTTAAAAAAATATACTCAGGGTCTACAGAAAAATTTTCTAATTTTGCAGTGTCCTTTCCAGAAAGTAAAAATATTAGTGAAAGGATAGGCTAAGTTTTTTAAGAGAGAGAGAAACATCAATTTGTTGTTCCACTTATTGATGCATTCACTGGTTGCTTTCTTGTATGTGCCTTGACTGGACCAGAGATCAAACCCAAAAACTTGGCATAAAGTGACAACGCTCTAATCAACTACCCAGCCAAAGCAGGATAGGCTAAGTTTAAAATGAAAAAAAAAAAAAACTAACTTTCCTGCAATCATACCTTATTGCCTCTAAAAGAATTTTCCACACAGAACCAGTAACTTTAAACACTCCAGTTCTGTCTTTTGGACTACTTCTCTTTCTCAGTCCTGTGAAAGGCTGGAAGATGAGGGGAAAGGAACATGGAGATCATACTAAGATGTGTCATGGGACAGGCAGAGCCACACGACCTTGCTCCAACTGCAGCAGCACCCCCCACCCACCCAACTCCCACATCCTTTCAGATCCCCCGATAGACTCCCGACTGACAAAACCCTCACACCCTCACTGCCATCCCCTGCCCATCCTTTGAAGAGCCCTCATCTCCCTTCTCTCTCCTCCTGAGAGCCAGGCATGGGTCCCTATGCAGCAGGAAGGGTGGCAGTGCTGTGCTCTGAAGTCTCTCCTCAAAGGAGCAAACCTGCAGGGCCCTTCTCCCCCACGGAGTGATGATGGTCTCCAGAGCCGGCTTCTCAGGGGAAGAAGAGGGAATTTTGAGACCGAAGTCTTAGCCCCACGGAGTGATGATGGTCTCCAGAGCCGGCTTCACAGGGGAAGAAGAGGGAATTTTGAGACCGAAGTCTTAGAACGGGTGGAGGAAGAGAGGAAGAGAACCTCCGCTTTCAGGCCACTAGAGTTTCCAGCATGTCTTTTGAACACAAGGTTGGCAATGTCTCACTTGATTCTAACAGCACCCCTAGAAAACTTCCTGTCCCTAAATAGAGAGCTGAGGCGCTCAGACCTGGGGTGAAAGCACCAGGGAAAATAATTTAAGCTCACCCGTCTCCTCTGCGACTCCCACAGGTCCCTTCAAACAAACAAACAAACAGTGTCTCTCCCCCACCACCACCACCACCACAAAAAAATGTTTGGTGTTAGGAGTCTGTCAGGCTATCAAACAGGTTCGATTTAAAGTGAGAGGGACCTGGGAAAGCACCAGAATGCTGAAGCTAACCTAAGCAGGCCAGACAACACAGTTCACACCCTCCCCTGCTTCAGTGAACAAAACACTTCAAAATGGGCTCTTCCCAGGTAATCTGGCAATTGTTTTTTTCCCAGTCCATCTGAAAATTGCCCCAGACACTGCCATGATCGAATTGGAAACTGAAAAATTGGTGGGCTGAACTCTAGAGGAAAAACAGATGTGGGAGCCCAAGACACTCGCCCAAGGATGCCAGGCCAAAGGGTCCCCCACCGGCTTTCCCTCAGGACAGTCACAGGCTGACCAGTCCATGCGTCCTCTCTTCTCTCCAAGTGTGGGTGTCCTTAGGTGCTGCTCCACCGTGGAGCCCTTTTAAATACTCTCCTTGGGGAAAACAACTCCTCACCTTTGGAGAGGTGAACTGAGTGAGACTGTATTTGAGAACAGGATGAATCAAGTGTCCAGCCTTCTACCTACACTTACCCCCAAAAGGAGTCTCGCTCTTCCACTCACACAAAACTAGAGTCTTCCATGGGGCTCGGGCCCTGTCAGTTCCCTCCGGGGCTGATTCCTTCCTAGCACCCATCCCATTCACTACTCATCAAGTTCTTGGAGCTTCTCTGAGGCACTGAGGTATCTATACTGTACACGCGCATTCGGTCTCTTTCGTGGAAAGGAGCTGAGACAATCCGCAAAATAGAAGCCCCACATCCACGCTGCCAGACTCCTGGTCGCCCAGATACAGGCTGACTTCTGCCCCCCCCCCGGCGTCCGGCAGTTGCTGACGCCGCTGGGGCCGCGTTCCCCACCCCGGGAGCAGCAGGAGGAGGAAGAGGAGAGAGGGGAAGGCGGCGTGGAGGGCTCCCGCGATGGGAAGGCTCCGGAGTCGCTGGCGTCCCAGCCGCTGTCAGTCAAGGCCATCCACGGACCGGCGCCGCTGCACGCTGACCTCTAGCTCCTGCGGCGGACAGGGACAGGGGGAGAAGTAAAAAGGGGTTACCAAAAGCGCAGACTGTACATCTCACCTCCACTCCCTTTCCTAACTATTGAGATTCTCCAAAGATCCCTCTTCTGCCCTGGGCGTGGGAGTTGGTGAGTGAGAGGGGACTGTGACTTGCGCAGCCGCCACCAATCCTTCCAAGCCCGGGATCAACCGCCCTCCCTCACCCGCACCTCTCAGGTCCCCTTCTCCCTCCCCGCTCACCCTCTCAGCAGCATCCTTCATCCGCGCGCGCGCGCGCCTGGTCCCAAGGGTGACTGCGAGACCGGCCAAGATTTACCTCTCCCCAAAGTGACTCCCTCCCGGCCGTTCACACACAAAAGGGCTTTTTAAGGGGTGGCCCTATCCCGCCTCCCTGCGGGTGTCCCTCGCCCAGAATGCCTCCGTATGAAGACTGCCCGCTTGAAAACCATTAGCGCAAGGGTGGCAACCTGTTCCGAAAACGAAACCGCCGCCTTCTCTCCCAGTGGCTTTCCCAGAGCTCCCCGGACTGCGCTGACTAGACGGAACGCAAGCCCCAGAGAAAAATGCAGCTCAGCCCTGAGAAGGTGGGGCCTGGGGCGGGGACGGCAGTCTTGGACCTTCCGGGCACAGGCAGTGCCGGACGCCCGAGGGGCCGAGTCTCACGCCCAACCCGCCCGCCCGCGGCGGCACCGCACACCTTACACGCGGCTCGCGTTCCAACCACCGGCGCGTGCGCTCTCGCCCGCCGGGCCACCCGTCCCATCCCGCGGTCTTCCCCAGCCGCGGAAAGGCGAGACCGTTCCGGAATCGGACGTACCGGGGTGGAGCGGAGTTCAGAGAAGGGGGGGGGCGGGGACGTGAGACCGCCCCGGAGACGAAGCCACCCCAAAGGAGAGAGCAGGAAGAATGACAGGGAGACAAGGACGGGGTAGCGGAGGAAGACACATGCAGCCTGGCTGGCCTCCTCCGGGCTGCCTTCCCAAAGGCTGGGGCTCCTCGGAAATAGCCATACTAAAGTGAATGCTCACACACAGACCCGGGCTAGATAGCAAGAGAGAAGTCTCGCTGCCCGCCCGACTGGGGCTCCCGCCCCTTCGCGCCGAGATAACTCTGAGATAAGGCTGCGCGCAGATAAGCGCTTCGGGGGGAGAGAGAGGAAAAGACACCAGAAGTTGGTACGCGGTGTCCCGGGAACCTAGGAGCCGCTACAGCCGGGAGTGGAGGAGGGAGACACCCTCGGAGCCGACCGCGGGCCGCAAAGCCGCGGCCGGGAGAGTCGAAGCCCGGGCCCGCGACGGGTAGGAGGTAGAGGGAAGGAAAGAGCAGAACACGAACAGAAAAAGCAGCCGAACCTCGGGCGGGAGCTGAGCATGGAGAACGGCCGCGGCGGAGGGTGCTCCCGAGCGCGGAGAGAGGCCGAGGGCGCCGACAGGCGAGCGCGAGTCCGGGTTCTGCGCGGCGCTGCTGGTGAATAAAAAGGAGAGAGGAGGCGCCTCTTACTGCTCTGCCGGAAAACTGCAGCCTGCGCTCCTGATTGGACTCACCGAGCCCTAAACAAACAGCGCACGCCGAAGGGTGCCAGGCTGTGGGTCGGAACTGCGCTCAGCGAGCAGCTGGGCGCTGGAGGTGAAGAGGAGGAGGAGGAGGGAGGGAGCAAGGGGAGGAGAAAAAAGTGGGTGGGGAGGAGACAGGGGGGCAGCAGGGGGAGGGGAGCGCACAGCCCCAGCAGACAATGAGCGCTACGCAGCCTGAGGGTGTGAGCTCAGCAGCAAGCACAGTCCTGGGAGTGGGGGCGAGTGCATCCAGGGGGCGCCGAGCCCTGGGACGCCGGGGGGGAGGGGTGGACATGGCCGAACTCCAGACCTAGCAGGCGACCCACAGCCAACCTTAGGCGGAGCACTTTCCTCCGCCCCTAGTTACGCGCGCATTCACGGGGTAGGGGGGTATTGGCACGGGAGGAACTGGCCGTGCACAGCTCCACGCTGCCACCGCTGTGGGAGGGAGGCGCCAGCTCCCGGGTCAACGCGCCCCCAGAATGATTGGGGGGGAAGGTTTTGCTCCGCTGGCCTTCCCCGATCCTCCCTCCACGTCAAATGATCTTCTTGCTCTACATTCGCGTGTGATCGACCTTAAACTTTCCCCGACCGACCTCTTTTCTGGACCCTGGAGTTCACAGGGTCGTGGTGGCCCTCAGGGTTGAGGCTTCCTTGATGTGGGAAAGAAGGAACACGAGTGCCCAGCTCCCCGTCTGTGCCCTGATTTTTAGAAATATATTAAATTCTTAGGAAGTTTCGGGACGTTCACGTCGGCACTTCTCAGCTAGCCTTTGGGACTTTTAATTCGGGGTCTTGGTGTTAGTTAGTAAAGGAGGAGCACAGGGTGGGAAAAGGCTTCCATGCCAGTAGCGCACGCAAATGCTTTCCGAGTTTGGGTGTCCCGTTTGCTCTCAGATTTCCCTGGAGAATTTCGGGTAAGTTTCAGAAACGTCGTTAGAAAGAGGGGGGGTCACCTCTGGACCCAGCGCAACATATCGCTTCCCAGCCACCCCCACATACACACCCCTTCTTCGCTCCCTCCGAATGGGTTATCACAACTGTGTACAAACTGATATGGTCCGTCGCCGGCAAAGGGGCTGGAAATAAACGTCGCGGGGTTATCAGCGCCGATCTGTCATCAGCGAGTCGCGCGGCCGCGGGTTCGGCCGCGGCAGGAGCTCTGATATCGAGCCTCGCTCCCTTTCGCTCACAAGGAGAATTTCTTCCGACAGACGTGACCCCAGAAGGCTCGTGAGAATTTTAACCAGGGCAGGAGGAGTTGTGTGGGAATGGATTTTTACACTTTTTCCCCCCAGGTAAATCGAAGTAAATGATTTTCTAAAGGTCAGTCTCCTCTGGAAGCGTTTGGGCTCTGTTTTTGTTTGTTTTTATGTATTTCAGTTGGGGGAGGGAGAGGAACCTAAACTAGTTAAACTAGGGTCGGTAGGGACATTGTAAGGATTGTGAGACTTCGCCGCTAAGTGTGTGATTCCTCTCCCTGTAACTGTGAGCTGTGAACCTGTGTGTCCTGGGGGGAGACGGGGACAGGGCCTGGCAGCGCCGGGGCGGAGGCATCAGAATTCAGGAAGTTGGTGATCATTTTCCCCCCTTTCATTCTTCGTTGTAAATGGCTGCTAAACACTTGTGAATTTTAAATTGCTACCGAGAAGGTGCATAAACCGTTCTCATCCAATTCAGTCACTTTTATTACAGTCCTCTCTGCCTCCCCCACTCACGGCTCCCAGTTTCAATTGTGAGCGCATTTCGCATTTGGGAAAGACTGAAGGTAGAAAACTCTGGAACGAGACTGGTGACAGGGGCAGGACCCGGGGGCTTTAAAGTTTAACCGGAGTTCGAGCGAAGGCGCCTACCAGAAGCGACAGCGCTTAACTCGGGCCTGGGCTTCCAGTGTCTTTCTTTTGGTTTTTACGTGAGTCCCCGACCACATTTTTAAATAAACTGAATTTTGCATAAGTTCCCTTTGTAAGCAGTTACAGAAACGTTGTGGACATTGGAGTTCCTTTGAGTTCAACTGGTTTTAAATGTTTCTCGGGTTTGCTCTTAAAACCAAAGTGTTTTATTTTTATTTAATTCAAATTTTGGTGAGCTGATTTTTAATGAAGACGGGTTAGCAGATGTAACTGTGAGCTGTGAACCTGTGTGTCCTGGGGGGAGACGGGACAGGGCCTGGCAGCGCCGGGGCGGAGGCATCAGAATTCAGGAAGTTGGTGATCATTTTCCCCCCTTTCATTCTTCGTTGTAAATGGCTGCTAAACACTTGTGAATTTTAAATTGCTACCGAGAAGGTGCATAAACCGTTCTCATCCAATTCAGTCACTTTTATTACAGTCCTCTCTGCCTCCCCCACTCACGGCTCCCAGTTTCAATTGTGAGCGCATTTCGCATTTGGGAAAGACTGAAGGTAGAAAACTCTGGAACGAGACTGGTGACAGGGGCAGGACCCGGGGGCTTTAAAGTTTAACCGGAGTTCGAGCGAAGGCGCCTACCAGAAGCGACAGCGCTTAACTCGGGCCTGGGCTTCCAGTGTCTTTCTTTTGGTTTTTACGTGAGTCCCCGACCACATTTTTAAATAAACTGAATTTTGCATAAGTTCCCTTTGTAAGCAGTTACAGAAACGTTGTGGACATTGGAGTTCCTTTGAGTTCAACTGGTTTTAAATGTTTCTCGGGTTTGCTCTTAAAACCAAAGTGTTTTATTTTTATTTAATTCAAATTTTGGTGAGCTGATTTTTAATGAAGACGGGTTAGCAGATAAATATTTTGGCTACTTAGAGTCCAGGCAGTGACGGGCCTCCGAGCCTGAGCCCCGAGGAGACCCAGCTCTGCGGGAACCATGATTCCTGCCGTGTGTTTCTTTATATTTGCAAGTACACGGGTATCTGTGTGAACTTCCCTGTTCAATAGCTCACCCCCAGGGTCCTCGGTTCCCGCAGCGGTGAGAGGGTGCGCTGGCGCCGGCGCCGCTGGGACATAGGTGAGCGGCGGGACAGACCCTGACCGGGTCCCCAACGTGAGGGTTCGAAGGGCTCGAGAAGGGACCCGGCATTTTACCCTCCAGATTCTCAGTCTCTTTTTAACATTGCCTAAAACAAAGAGGGGGAGCGGGGAAGGTCATTGCTCCTTTGCTGGGTCATAAATTGTTTTTTGTTGTTGTTTTTAGGTTGGTTTTCCAACCAAGGGAAGGAATCGTTAGTGAAATGTTTTTCTTGTCAGTTAATTTTAAAATAAAACAAAACTGTTTAACCCGTAGAGTCTATTCAGACAGAAAGCCAGGTTGCCTGACCCTTCCAGTGTGCAGTTTTCCCAACGAATCGACTTTGGCCCTGGGGACTACGTCCCGGGGAGCGGCGCCCTTCCAAAGACACCCCCGCCGGCCCAGGCCGCCGTGCGCAGTGCTCCGAGCTCCCAGCAGGTCTCGGGAGGAAGAGCGAATAGCGGGTGCGCAAAAAGAAGCACACCCCAAACTAGAGAGAAACGCAGGAGCTGCGGGAGCCCCCCTCTTCCCCGCCCCCCCCCCCAGGGTTCCAGGTGGACAGGCGGGCTCTTAGTAGAAGGTCTGTTTTCGTCGCGGTTTCTTTCTTAACCCCTCCTCTCCCCTTTCCTTTTTTCCTTTTCTTTTCCTTCTGCTTGTCTCCTCTTTTGGAGTTTGCTAATCTGCAACGAAATCATGTTTTCTTCGGATTATTTAGACCCAAGGAGTGGCCCCTCCTAAGTGAGCCCTCCCTCCCCAGCCGCCCTCCCCACCCTCGGAGTGGGACTGG
>NW_005355584.1:9526832-9527184 GCF_000412655.1 Myotis brandtii
GCGATTCGAATTCAGCCAGAAAACAGCAGCCAATTGGGCAGGGGGCGGGGGCGTTTCTGCCGAACGGGAGAGGGTGTTGGGGGGCCGAGTCGCGCGCTGCTTCCGGGGAAGCTGCGAGACCCCAGGACCCTCGTCACCAAACGCCTGGACGCCGCGCAAACTTAAGCTCATGGCGCTGTCATTTTACAGAGCTCCTGGCTGCTGCAGCGACGTTTCTGAAAGGAAAAGAACACAACGTCTGGCTTAAAACATATTTTTAAATTAAGAGTGTTTTTAAAACCAGATTTATGGGGCCTTCTCGCTTATACTATATTTCTTCCTGTCCCCGGGACGCTTTTGCCCAAGGACACAA
>NW_005355584.1:9528337-9531176 GCF_000412655.1 Myotis brandtii
CACCGCGGTGGCATTCCTCTCCGCGCGCTGTTTACGCGACTTAATGTACTGCTTGCGCCGCGGGTAGGTTAGGGCCGCGATAAGGGGGAGGGTCGCCGTCAAAGCCCCTCGCTGGGCGCCTCCGAGCCCTCCCCTCGTCCATTAACCTTTTTACTTTCTTCTCCCCTCTCTCTTTTAAAGCTTGTTATCTGGGCCACCCAATGACCGACGAAAGATTTTCCCTCCCTGCTTCTCCCGAGGCCGCTTTAAACCAAATAAATTTAGCTATTAAGGGCCGAGATGTCTGACAAAAGATGGAAAGGTGTCTTTCCGCGATCGCTTGGACAAGAGAAGGAGAAGCGGGTGGCTCCCGGATCCCGATAAAGACATTCCACGCCGGCGCCGGCCTGGGTGCACCCTGACATCCTGAGATCTCGACTTCAGCGGCCCGGACCTCGGCTGCGCCGGTGGGACCTGCGGCCCGGAATGTGCAGGTCCTGGGCCGCCGGACCTGGGAGTGCCAGGCCCTGGGGGTCCCGGATCCGGGGAACTCCAGGCGGGAGCTGGGCTCCCAAAGCAGCCCCCTGCACATCGCAGAAAAACCAAACCGAGCTCAGCGGGGCCTAAATTCCCATCCCATCTTTATTACTGTCTGATGCTGGATACTGCAAAGCCAACCCACCTCTACCTTCCCACCCGCGTTCCCTGCGGCTTTGCTGAGGGGCCGTGTTACTCCACGTCTCTGGTCCTGGGGAGCAGACCTTTTGAACCCCAGTCAGAACAAGGTGGCTGGAACCTGGCAGCTGGATTAGACCCAAGCTAATGGGAGGGTGTGGACTCGCAGACTAACAGCATGCAGGTGGGAGGCAGAGGTCCAATGATTCAGTCATCCTCAGGTTGGGTTGGGTTATGAAGTGTGGTATTTATTATCATTATTAATTACTACTGGCATCACTACACAAAGCCTGGGGCTGCCAGCTGGGCCCGGGCCCTGCCCTTGGGGTGATCCCTTCCTTTTTGCCAAAGGTGAAGTGAGGAATATTCAGTTTCCTGATCCTGAAAAGTGGGCTTGGGGAGTATGATGCCATGTTTTCGAGTCTTCCCCTACGGCCCGAATCGGCCTTTTCTGCCGCTTTTAAAAGGCTGGGGCTGGCACATGGGACCCCTTGACTTCCCTGCAGTGGGGCTTCTTCCCATGTCTTCTGCCTTCCCCTCTCTGTTCTCTGTCCAAGTTGGAGACAAGGCTCTGAATTCCAAAAGTTAGTCCAGCATCTTCAGCTTCTGTCTGTCACCTCATGCTGGGCCCCAGAATTAGCTGCCTCTCTTTTTTCCTCTCCCCATCCAAATAAGGTGAACTCCGAAATCTAATGCTTACTTCTCGCCCAGCCTGCGGGGAAAGGGAAAAATCAGATCATCAGAGAGAAAGGGATCATTTCTACACCCAAGAAGGTGAAAGAGATGCAGAAAGTTCCAAAGCCCCAAACCATGGGCTTTCCCTGGATTTTGCTGGTATTAAGTGTGAGGGCAATGCCAATTCCAGGTTCAGGGTCCAGGTGCCACTGCCCCAGAGCTGTCTCAGGTCAGAGACCTTTCTGACTGTGTGTTGTGTTTTTTTCCCCCAGGGGGAGGGTGTTAAGGGGTAGCAGAAAAAGGAGGTAATAGGCTTTTGAAGATTTGCTAAGTAACTAACGTTTCTCCTTGAATCAATTAAAGAAAAAAAAAGTGCCCAAGAAATAAAAACAATTACCGCATTTGCCACCCAGAAATATGACCTCTCCATTTAGCTATGCTGCAAATATGCAGAGAATTATGACCAAGGGGTTGTCTACCCAGGGTCCTGCACTTGCCCAACCATACGCACTGCAAAAAGAAAAATTAGAGTTGGCCTCTAGTTTTGAAGTGTTTACAGTCTAGAAGATTGGCACTTCTGTAGAGCTGGCGAGGCCAAGTACCACAGGGAATTTCCAAGATGGAGGGAGATGTCTGAGCCTTTTTCCTTCTCTAGTGAAATACTCAGGCTCAGATTTTCCTCTAGGCTTCGTGGTTGATTTGAAAAGAAGGGAGTAGCTCTAGCTCACACACTGAGAGACTTTCTAGAAGCCCAGACTCTGGACCAGGCTGCTTGGGTTTGAATCCTCTCCCTACCACTTACTAGCTGTGTGACCAGGACAAGTCGCCCAACCTCTCTGTGTCTCAGTTTCCTCATCTGTAAAATGAGGATGATAAAAGTACCTCCAATACAGGATTGTTGAGAAGATTAAAATGTTTCTTTTATGTAAAGTGCTAATAGTACTTGGCACATAGTAAGCACTATAGAAAAGTGAACGGTTATTACCAATATCTACAGCATAATAGATTCATATATACTCCGCCAAATTTTAATTCTTGTCCTAACTGTCCCCTGAAGCTAAATTAATTCCCAGGAAAGAGCGTCTTGGAGACTGCTGTTCACCAGAGGTCTCAGGCCTTTCCTACGTACCAGCAGTAAGGACTTTATTTATTGCATTATGGTCGGAAAGGGGGGAGGAGGGAGGTGAGGCAAAAAGGTCCTTTACTTGCTTTTGATTCCTTTGAAGAGGAAACATTCCTTGTTGTTCCCCTTGCAAATGCCAGCAACCGACCAACGTCTTCTGCAGGACAGAGATAGTAATCTCAAGGCTCATCCTCTGCTCCAGGAAAGCAGCACCCTCTCCCTGGAACTCCTTTTGGGCAGTAGATAGGAGTGACTTAACAGATGGGGCCATGAAGGAGGGAGCTGTGAGGACTGGCATTAGATATCAGGAAGAAAAAAGAACTGACTAAGTTGACCTGGTCAGCTAGCTACACTTCTCTCATGCTTTAAACCTTTCAATTTGGTATA
>NW_005355584.1:9531198-9549267 GCF_000412655.1 Myotis brandtii
ACTTATTCTACTTTAATTACATTGTTGTTATGGAATAAAAAAATATGTCTGATGAGCTATGGAACACATTATTTTTTTCCAGTTTTTTTCTGAAAATGGAACACACTATTGACAGAGGAAAATCTAGGCCATTCCAGACATTTTCCAACTGATTTTCTTTCAGTTTTATTTTTTTCCCTTATAGTACCCTGTCTTCCAAAACAAGACCTAAACCTCACTCAGGAAAACTTAAAAAAGAAATCTGTGTTATATAACAAAGAATACTGTTCTCTAGATAAAAACGACAGAGAACGAGATTTGTTTTTCAAAAGGCAAAGTCTGGAGAGAACATAAAAGTCTTCCCCTCCCTGCTGGTTTTCAGCCGGGTTTGTGCCCAGCGCCTGTTTTTCTCTTGTCTCTGACAGTCCTGATCTTCTCTATGTTTGATTTACTGAGTGCTGTCATTTCTCTGCTCTTTACTTTCACAATCACACATTTAAACCTGATAAAGTTCAAGACCCTGAATGCTTGCAGCTTTCCCAGATTTACAGTCCTCCTGCCCCCCACCCCGGCCAGCGGTCTGGGGCTGATTGAATCCTCATGCACTAAAGCCGTGGGGGATCAGCAGAGAGCCAGCAGGTCCACGAGGGTTGGGTCCATGGGGACCGTTAGCTCCATGTCAGCTCTTTTAGCTAAAGCAAACCTTGGTAGCTTCCTTCTCCTAGAAAGTGACTGTCAGCAACATCCTCTCACTTTAGATTCAACTTCCAGTTTGTAACCTACCTATAGGCAGGTACAGGAACTGTAACTTGCAAAATTTAGAATTGGTGAGAATTGGATGTGAAACCAGGATTACCTGGAATGAGTACCTGATTTTCCTGGATCTACTAAACAGCTTTGTGATTGAGGGCAAGCCACTTAACCTCTCAGTGCCTCAGTTATGCCATCTGTAAAATGGTAGAAATATGACTCACTGCAAACATTCTTCCTGTGTGTAGCTGTCAGGGCCCCAGGAAGACCACTCATATATGTCTTAACTGGCTCTTTGGACTCTGTCAGGTAAAATGGAAACCTATGAGCTAATCTAAATACTATACCAATTGGACTAGCCAAAAGGAGTGATTTCTCTCCAAAGACTGAACAGTTAGCTTAGGCTCAAGTTTTCAGACCACTGAAATGTCTTCTGATAGAAGATGCTACCTAAATAATCTATTCTTTACATGTAAATACATAATAAATCAACTAAATCACAGAACACTGATGAAAAGCAATCACTGACTATGGATGCCCTTGTTTCAAATATAATTACTACCTGGAGACTTTATATTTAAAATAAGTAATTATATTTTACATATTTAATGTTTTTATTTATCAAGAACTTTCTGAGTAAGGTAAACATTTTAGGTAGCAGCAGTTTAAATAGGTCTTTAAAGACCAATCACTGTTCCAAGTCCATGAACTAAAAAGGTGTGATTTAATTTTCCCCTTTAAAATATGTATTCTAAAGAAAGCTAAACTGTCATAATATCTAAGGGGGAAATTACATTTACTTGTTCTGTTAGCGAAGGAAGGAAGCAGAAGGAAGCCTACCTTCTTCAAAAGGCATTATTTTTTTAAATCTATCCAGTCAGGCAACACCTACTAGAATATATTTCATGATGTTGCTTTTTCCTGACTGTAATAATACTCACCTCTACGGAGGTGAATAAAAATAGAAACTTGACTTAATGGATATCAAATAACTTTCTCTGGCTTCTCCTGAGCCAGATTATTGCTCTGTTTATAATACCACAAATTAAAGACATGCAATTATCCAACAAAAACAGTATGGATATTAAACTATTTTTAAAGACTGACTACTACGAAGTCAGTTACCAGCAGACTAGCCAAAACCACAGTGTGGATCCACAATTAAAGCTGTCAAGTTCTGCATTTCAAAGGTATCTTTCTATACAGAGCTCTGCATGCTTTGGGCAGAAACAGGAAAGGCTAGGTGAATGGGGGAAAGCCTACCAAGGTTTGAGCTGGTGGGCCCTCAGCAAAATCTGTCTATAACCCCCCAACACTGCAGCTAGATTAAGTACCCTATGGAGGTTTGGGTTCAAATCCCAACCATGCAGCTTGCTCTCTCTCTCTGGCTGTGTGCCCTTATGCACGTTCCTTAATATCTCTACCTACCACTTCCTCGTCTGTAAAAAGGGAGTGATGATAACAGTAGATACCTCAAAGAATAGTTATGAAGGTTAAATGAGTTAATATTTACAAAGTGCTTAGAAGAATGCCTGGCTCAACAAACAGGCTATTTGAACTGTTTAATAAATAAGTAAAAACATAAACTGCTATTTCAGGCCACCTCATAAGGGGAAGAGAGATGAGAGGAAGAGAGAGCATACCAAGGCCTCAAAAAAGGTAGGAAGTGATCAAAGGCATAAATGGGGGAGGGGAGAGCCTTTGAGAATGTCAGACATTTCCTACTGGAGATTATTTAACAACATAAACTCCTCACCCTTTCTATATATAGTACCCTCCAATGTGCTGTTTTCACAATGATAAATGTGCCAATAATTTGATGTGTGAATGGAATTGTAGGCTTTTGCCCAGCATATCGTGTTTATAGAGAGGTAAAAGTGAAGATTGCAGAGGCAGTAAAACTCTTTCAAGGCACAAATATTTGAATGTCTAATGAATGTAAAAGGTTTTTCTTTCTGATAGAGTCAGCACACTTTCTCCCTTGAGGAAGCACCGCATGATGGTTAGAACTTGGTCAGGGGGTGCACCACCCATTCTGTCCTCATGAGCACCCCAACTTGCACCCACAGTCACAACTGGTGTGACTCTACTGACCACAAACCCATCACAAAATTAGCGAAGGCTGTCATCTGTATCTCCATCACACAATGGCCCCCTTCTATCTCCACCCACCCCACCACACTCCCACAATCACGGCTGCCCTCCTCATGCTCAGGCAGCACTGTGGTCATTAAGACATGTGGTGAATGACAGATGGCTCATCTTCACTGTGTCCCTGTACTTGACTGTGACCACGTCTCCTTCATCTTTGTGTCCCCACTGACACACACCATCTCTAGCACTAGCACTCACTAAATGCTTGTTGAATGTGAAAATATTGAAAGTTTTCAGATACAATGCTCCAAACCCAAAGCATGAATTCCAGCAATGATACTTCATAGGGATTTTGTGATCAATAGTCCTAATACAAAAAAATCTTGACTGTAGCCTGTGGCCCTTATATGCTTGGTCCTTAAAAGAGATATCACGAGGCTATTTTACAGCAGGCATTGTTCCTTTACTTCCCAGATTTTTTCTCAGTTTTGATGGACTTTATATTTCACTATGTTCCACTACCTCCAACTTCAAAATGCTTTCCACATTTTTTTCTCCTAATTCATCCACTTAAGAATATTATATTATCTGTATTCAGAATTCTGTATTAGCCAATACTTTATTAAACCTATTAGAAAGAATACTTTAAAAGAAGAATTAATGGTGAACAGTACAAATCAGCAAGAACATATTAAATGTTAGCAGCAAAAAAATAAAAATAAAAATAAATGTTAGCAACATCTCCAAGACCATGAACATAAAGCAGAGCAGTAACTTCCATTTTCAGTGCTGGGTGCATGTACCTCTTTTGTTTCCATCATTCCAATATTGAGGAACAGATTTCAGTCTTGAGAGCAACTGCCTTTTGCCATTAGATATAACAAAAGAACAGATTTATGGCTGGCACCTACCAAAAATAAAATAGGATAAGGTCACACCACAAAAGAGAAAAGAGGGTCACCTTTGAAGGGGTCATTCAAATAAAATGTCAAATTCCTTTAATTTTTACTGAACTCAATTTAAGAATACTTCCAATTGCATGTTGTTTGAGGAAGTTCAAATTTATTTTCATTGGTGAAGACATGCCTAGTGTGAGAACTGGTGCCCTAGCTGAAGAAAACCAGCCAGCCTTCATGTCATGGGTCCTCCCTCCCGGGAAGCCCCCTAATATATGAGAAATAGGGCAAGAACTGCAAAGGAAACTAATTTTAAACTCTCATACAACACTACACAAGAATATTGGCCTACAGAATACTTTTTTAAAGGATAGCCATCATAAAATATTCTACCTGATTAGATGCACCCCAAATACATTCATAGCAAAGTCCCACACCCTCATCAGTTCAACTGTCCTTCTTCTGTTCTACAATACCAAGAGCAGATGCTTGTATTATATTTTCTCTTGATTGCTTCATCTGTCACACTGATACAGGGACTGCAGGCTGCAGATGAAAGAGAGGTGACATAATTGTCCCTCACTTCCTCCCTCCATGCACCAACTCAGGGGCTCACTGAAAAGGCATAACCCTACTTAAGTCCCTCAGGGAAGAGAAGCAACTGTTCTGTCACAAAGCAACGCCTGGCCACATCACAAGGGTCCCAGGGAGACTTCTTTGTAGATAACCATATAATAAGGAAGAAAAGGGCAGAGAATGGGAGTGATATGTAAGGAAGATCTATTCCAATTGACATCCTCTAAGACTCAATAAGGAAAAATGAAATCAAGATATATAGAGAAAACCCAAGGCAACCAGTTGTCTTTGGTCCCTTGTCCCCATACCCAGTGCTATGTAACCAAAAGGTACTCTCATCATGCTACCCCACATTAAATCCTTCCCTTCCTGCCTCTCCCAGCAGCCCACCCCAAACAGGTGACCACAGGGTCTGATCTAAGCTAGTGTGTTCCTGGGAGTTAATGGGCTAATAACCAACCCTTCAGGGTAACATATTGTTTCACTGGGGACGTTTTGTAGTGCGGTTTCTTAAAGGAGTGATTGGTGGAATTTCAGATTTCTTAGCAGTCTAGTGGGAGAGATTTGGCAAGAGGGGATAGGGAGAATCTCCAAGAAATACTTAATTCCTAACAGGTAAATCACCTGCCATACCTATAGGTAAGGTAGTTTTTGCCTAATCATGATTCTAAGCATGGCTCTTTTTATTTCAATGCATTCTTTATGCTTACTTGGTCATTTGTTTTTCAATCTATAACTTAAGTGTTGAAGCAAAAGTATTATGAACCATTACATTTTTGTGTTGAAACTATCTAAAGATGGCAAATTGCTCTACTCTTAGAAGAAAAGTCCCTGCTTTGACTAACCCATGGGTGGAGAAGAAGGAAATTACTATTTGTGTTTGCCTAGAAACGTGAACCTATATGGATCTTTCAGGTTTCCGTAAAACTGACAACTCAAAAAACTTTGCTGTAGGAAATAAGGTATTCTGTGTATAAATATTTAGAGTCAAGATCTGAGAACTATGCTACAATTTCAAAAATGGTTAAAATAAGGATGGCAAATCTTCAACTTCTGTGAAAACAAACAAGATATAGCTTGCTGAACAGGAAACGAACAACTTCAAATGCCATATTATTCAAGAACGGTGCCCTATTACAGGGATTTGCTTGCATTTACTTAAAACAAACCGGTAACAAAGAATCATAGAATGTTAAAGGTAGAAGATGCCTTAAACTTCATTTAATATTACACCCTCATGAGACACCTGAGAGCTAGAGGGGCCCCGAAATTCATTTATAAATCGCTTATTTGAAAGGTGGAGCAGATTTTCTTATAGAAATATGTGATAAATGATGGGTAGATGCCAGCATACAGCCCGTCCCCTCCTTTTATACAGTCCTGTATCCTTGAACAATTTTGTTTTTCTAGTATTGTTCACTGGGAGTGTATAACATTTCATCTATATTCTAGGTTAATATGAGTAATTAACTACTCATTACATGTCAACAGGAAGACACAGCCCCCACAGGTGGGCCTATGATGCCTCAATTTAAGACTTCCAACCTTCTGTAAAGATTGCAGGACACCGAAACTCTTTTCTAACTGGGTTGAACAATGAAAACATTCATGTGTTCATGTAACTGGAAGTTCAGAGTCAGTTTAACCAGGAGCTCCTGCTCCATTTCTCTGCCACACCTTTGTGTGTGTTTCTCCCATTTGTTAACATCTTCTTTAGGTCATTTTTCTCAGGTAGCAAAAGGACCATGGTGGTTCCTGAATATTCTGGCATCTAGAAGAAGAAAGAGAAAACCCCAGTCACAGGGTTCCAAGCAAGAGTCCTGAGACTGAGCTTGATTGGACCCTGTAAGTTACATGCTCACCCCTGAACCAATGACCTTAGCTTTGGAATGGAATGAGCTGATTGAGTTAGGCCAACTAAGACTTAAAGTTGAGATCATCTTCCCTTAAAATGCATGGGTGATAATGTAAACTAAAATGAAAATGTGGGTCCACTGAGAGGGGGATGTTGAGAAATGGATATTTAACCAACAGTATCCTCTAAATCATCTTTTCTCAATAACTCCAGCCCCAGCCACTGACTGAGTGGAACTAAGGAAGCTAGAATGGCATCGGGAGGCACACAAGCATGGGGATCAGAGAAAGAACAGAAATGTTCTACTTCCTCTAGATGCCCCAGACAGTAGGTTTCCACTCTCAGCTACTTAGACCTTTACTCCAGCTTAGAACTTTCAGATCTCCCACCACCATTAGAAAGGAAATTATCAATAGAAAAAATCTATCCTGCATCATTTAGAAGTGGCTACACAGCTTACATCTTCCTCTCCATCTCACTTCCTTGTCAAAGGGAAGCACAAGGGCCCTAGAAATAGGACTCATTCTTTATCCCCTGACAACATGGATTTAGTACCATTGGCTTCTCAGTATATTTTGTAACAAAACTATGGTGGCTTTGAATCCACTTTTGATGGTCTGTCTTTAATCATGCACTAAGAATTGCAACCATGAGACTATTTAAAGAAATTTACAAAGAAAGTGAGATCAATACTACTTCCCCAAAATACATTCATCCAACTCTACAGAATATCCTTGTCTTTACTAACGGTGGTTACAAAGTTCATTCATGAGCCATCAAGCTGTAAAATATAATAAATAGGCTTATGATTGGAAAATAAGCTGGAATTGGATTCATGACAATCCATGAAAACACAAAAGTAAAATAAAGGGTCAATTACTCAAGCTTTTCAGCAAAATTGTCCCACATGAAGATTGATTTCAATCTCACTCCCACTGTATCCAAAAATCCCACTTTCTAAAATGGTGGTTTCCCACTAAATGACTGGCTCAGAGCCCAGGACTCTATCTCTAGAACTTTCCACGTAATTCCAAGTAGTGTAACCTTTGCTCAACTGGAAACCTGGAAATAAACTGTCCTATTAAGGGTTAAATTTAAAATATCTAAGCTAGCCAAAGGGTCCTGGGGCACATACCTTGCTTGCAGGCTCCTCTCCAGCCTGTCTCCTGGGGCATGTGCAGGAGACAAGTAATCAATGTGTTTCTCTCACATCAATATTTCTCTCTGGCTTTCCCTCTCTTCCACTCTCCGTAAAAATCAATGGAAAAATATCCTCGGGCTAAAAGTAAAAGTAGCTAAGCTATTCTGTTGCAATAATGCTTTAGATATTCATAATAGCTCACAGTTATTTTCAATGCTGATGTAATAAAGAAATGTGTTCATGGCATTTGGGATACCTGCAATAGGTACTGAGCAAAGCTTTCAGTCAGACACCTGGTCTACCAGTCTCTGAGGTGGAATACACACCGGCAGAAAAAACAAGCATCAGAATGAAATTTCTTTATGATAATGGCAAGTGATTTTTGAAAGTTTTGGTTTTCCTAGTATTTTTGAAAATGATGTTTTTGTTTTAGAATGAGACGAATATATTCCTCAGAGTAGAAGTGACTGTTAAGTTTTTTTAAAGTGCTCGTTCCTTTGACTGATTCCTCTCCCCAATATTTTCCCCTTTTATTTAGCGTGATTTTACCTTGTGTAAAGAGAAAACAGTTCTTAATTTGAGGCCATGAATACAGTGATGACAATTAGCATAATGATATTAGCTGTTTTGTGTTATTAATCGCTCAATTTGGGTCATCATTTCTCCTTCACTTTATCTCACAAGCTCTTATTTGAAGGGCTAATGGTCTCTCCTCAATTTAGGTTGAGGTTTCCAGGCATGTTTTCCAAATTATCCATTCCCCTGTGGTTGACCCTAACCTTCACAGGGGCCCAGAGCTAAGTTTGGAGGAAAACATTAGTTCACTCTCATCATACTGGAGGCTGTTTAAAAGGAAAGGGGTTGCCTCAAAACCCTCATTTCTCAACTGTCAGCATTTAAAATATCTGCGGCACTGGCATGTGGTCTTAAATGGCTATAATCTTTTTGGAAAGTAATTTGATAATCAGCTTTAATAGTCAGAGAGTTTAATGTATAACATTACAACATCATCTCCAATAGTGGCAAATTGTAAAGAATTTACATGACCCCAACAAGGAAATGGTTAGACGTGGCTCATCCACACAATAGATCATTTTATTGCCATTAAAAACATGTTTTTGAAGAATACTTCATAAATAGGAAAATGCTCATCATATGGCATAATCATCTCTATGGCTGGTAAGATAAAGAGAGCTTCATTTTCTCTTTTGTGTGTGTGAGTTTCTCTGTTTTACAAATTTGTATAATGAGCATGTATTGTTTTTGAAATAAGAAAAAAATTCCAGGAACTCAGGAAGGCCTAGGCGGGGCCCGCACCCTGGATGTTAAGTCTGGCTGTCGGTGGGTCAGTGCCTCCGTTAGCAAATATTTATCCAGTGCCTACTTTGTGCCAGGTATCGGGACACAAATGACTTAAAAATAAAACAAAATGACCAAAACCAGGAGGAGGGCCTATGCTCAGGCACTCAGAGATCACGGTGGGTCTTGATTCTGCGTACAAGTGCGGATGTTTGCTATCCCAGTAGGGGAATCTAATCACTGGTGCCCTGAAGAAAAGATGTTAAACAACAGATATATGGGTAACTTTTTAAAATTCAAGATACCACTCACCAAAAAGTCCACCTTAATCTAAAATTTCTTTTTCCTACATGCTATTTTTAGGAGAAAAAAATTAAGTGACAAGAAAACAAGGTAACATAGAAAATGATTATTTTTTTTAATTGGTGGACCTCCTACCTCCTTTTTCAATGGGACTACATTGCTGTTCATACTAATGCAAGACACTGTGATTTTAAAGAAGTAATTGCTTTTCCTTCATCTTTGTGTTTGGATTCTTTGAAGAGTGGGGATCCTGCTCCATACAGTAATGTTCCGTTAACCTACCCCTCCTAGCCATTCTGCATAAATAGAAGATTCTGTATTTAGAATATAAGATCATCATCAAGAATTCAGCTTCAAGTTAAAAAAGTAATTTTCAATTGATGTCTGTAAGAAGCTTCTATTTAAATAACTATTACTGTTGTTTGCAGATAATAGATTGGATTGTAATGGATAAAATGTACATAATAACTTGCCAAAAGAAGGACAGTCCTACTCATAATGATTTTGTTCAAAAGCAACATCTTTTCTTGAAGAGATATCATGTTTTCCATATAATTTTTAGAGCAGTCCCAGATAGGGACTAAAAGACTGCAGACACTAGAAACTATTCCCAGTGGGGCCACTGTCTAGTTGGGGGGCAGTGTATCTACATTCCGGGTTTCATTTTTTGTATCTATAGAATGGGAGTGACAATTGCTATTTCGTTATTACTTTACAGTGATGATTTAAGGATAAATAACATATTAAAAATGCCTCTGTTTCCTTGGCAGAATACGCTATTTTAGCTGAGGAAGACTCAGAAAGCCAAGAGTCAATGCAAACACATGAAACATGCTCCCTCTTCCCCATGCCTTTGACTGGGCACCTCCACCTTTGGTGGTCTCCATGTGTTTTGATAACAGAAACAACACAAAATAAGTGGTAGATAAACATTCTATTTTTTTTTCTTTAACTAAGAATGATTTAGGTCTGTAGAGGTCAAGGAAATTTGTAAAGCATGTCCAAGATCAATTACAACTAATGACCATAGAATGAATAATGAAAATAGAAAACTATCCTCTGGAAAACACTACAGTAATAACTGGTTCAGGGAAGAAGCATAAACAAAAACTATAGTCAGTGAAAGTATAATGAGAAACAAGATTTTTATATAGTCCCCACGTAGGTCCCTACAATACTTACTAAGGAAAAAGTAGTCCCACCCTATCCACAGTTTCACTTTCCTCGGTTTCAATTACATGCAGCCAACCACTGTCCAAAAATTTTACGTGGAAAATTCCAGATATAAACAATTCATAACTTTTCAATTGCACCACCGTTCTCAGTAGCATGATGAAATCTGGACCCATCCATTCTGTTTCACCCAGGAGGTGTCTCCACACTGTATACACTAAGTGCTCATTAGTTACTTAGTAGCTATCTTGGTGACCAGATCAACTGTTGCGGTATCACAGTGCTGTGTTGGAGTAACCTTTATTTTACTTAATAATGGCCTTAAAGTGCAAGAGTAGGGATGCTGGCAATTCGGATATCCTAAAGAGAAGCTATAAGTAATTTCGTTAAGTAAAAGGTAAAAGTTCAGTTTAAGAAATTAAGAAAAACAATCATGCTGAGGTTGCTAAGATCTACGGTAAAAATAAATCTTCTATCCATAAAATTGACTAATTTGTAATTGAACTTTATGATAGATATGTGTGTATAGGAAAAAAAATAGCATATATAGGGTTCAGTACTATCAGTGGTTTCAGGTATCCACTGGGGGGTCTTGGAACATAGCTCCCCCACAGTTGGGGGTAAAGGTAAAAGTTCAGTTTAAGAAAGAAAGAAAAACAATCATGCTGAGGTTGCTAAGATCTATGGTAAAAATAAATCTTCTATCCATAAAATTGACTAATTTGTAATTGAACTTTATGATAGATATGTGTGTATAGGAAAAAAAATAGCATATATAGGGTTCAGTACTATCAGTGGGGGGTCTTGGAACATAGCTCCCCCACAGTTGGGGGGGTACCACTTTAATTAGGTGATTAAAGATAGCATCACTCGTAAAGTGACAGATCTGTATCATGTGTCCCGAGAAGGACCGAATATCACTATGGTGGCACCAAAAGTCCATGAGGAATACAAGATAACCCAAACTGAAAAGTTTCATGATAAATTATTGTTGTCTCGTAAACTCCTGAATTAATTATTATTTCCCAATTTTGTGAGATGCCCTCCATCCCAAGCCAAAAACCCATCCTTCTCATAACATAACTACCCAGAATCAAGATCCATAAATCCAAATTCAATAAAACAAAACCATCGTCATGACCTGCCACTCATGTTCAGACCTTCTCACTTTCAAACTTACAAATGTCAGCAGTAAAATACAAAGGAAAGAACCAATTGGGCTCCCAAGTCCTAAACTTTGTAGTCTCTTAAAAATGCTTCCTTTTTTTTTCTGATGAAGTCATTCATTCCCACAAGAGACAGAATGATCATTTTTTAAAAGTCCTAGGTATTGCCCTAACCGGTTTGGCTCAGTGGATAGAGCTTCGGCCTGCGGACTCAAGGGTCCCAGGTTCGATTCCGGTCAAGGACATGTACCTTGGTTGCGGGCACATCCCCAGTAGGAGGTGTAGAGGAGGCAGCTGATGGATGTTTCTCTCTCATCGATGTTTCTAACTCTCTGTCCCTCTCCCTTCCTCTCTGTAAAAAATCAATAAAATATATTTTTTAAAAATTAAAAAAAAAGTCCTAGGTATTATCTTCAAGCAGTCAATCTCTTCCACTCACCTCAGCCAATCCATTGTCCTGTCATTTCTCACTTCCGTGGATCTGCCTCAGTGCGATCTCTTTTGCATTGCCTTGAGTGAAGCCTTCATTATAACACAATGGTCTCTTTTACAGTTTAGTCTTTACACTGTCATCAGAATCGTTGCCTGATGCTTCTCAAAAACTGTCTGTAGTCCTCATTACTATACAGTGAAATTCACTACTTTGACCCTTTCTTCTGGCCTCATCCTATATTTTGTGCCAATCCAGTGCAAAGTGAGCAATTTGCAATTCCCTGAATGTATCATGTACTTTCATGCTTTGGGGCCTTTTCCCATTCTCCAGTTACATAGCTATGATCTCATCTCTCCAAGCTCATTCAGAGAACTTTCTCTGATTCTCCTCCATCCCCACACCTTGCCAAAGTTAATCTCTCCTTCCTTCAGTTTCTCTTTGAGCTCACCCACTATTTCTGTCTCCTGGCAGACAAGGATTGCATCATAATCTTTTCTCCATCTTCCTCGGCACCTGGCACATAGGTGCTTGAATTGTTAAATTTCCAAGAATTTATGAGCTAGCTGATCTTACATTGGTTGCTTGAAATTAGCAAGGGTGGAAGTATTTACAGCATGGAAATTGACGGCACTACAATAGAAACATTCTCTAGAGAAGAAATAGCTGCTTCTTAAACATTTATCAGCCCGCCACAGGTTATACAAGTGATACATGAATCCAGCCAACATCAACTGTCCTTTTAATGCCCTCCATACCCAGCCCTAGGTTCCTCCCCAGAACTAAACAGTTCAGTGTGTATCTTCCAGACCCCTTCTCACGTGTCTTAGGTGTTATAATATTTGCTGAGTTTAAGCCTGATAATTCACTGCCTCTCACCTCTGAAACCCTCTCAGACTGCCCCTACTGTCACTACTGTGACTTTCCTGTCACCTCCCTCAGCACCAACTCTATCAATTCTGATTTTATGTGTGTGTATTAACAAGATTTTAAGTTGCTTGGAGAAAGATATCATTCATTCCTTAAATGTCTGTATTTTCTACAGAATGGACCCTCACTGAGATAAATAAGTTCTGGGGACCTTATGTACAGCATGGTGATTGTAGTTCATTGTATTATGTACTTGAAAGTTGCTAAGAGAGTAGATCTTAAATGTTCTCACCACATACACACACACACCCAAAAAAGGTAGTTATGTGAGGTGATGGTGTTAACAAACTTTCTTATGGCAATCATTTCACAATATATACGTGTATCAAAACATCATGTTGTACACCTTAAACTTACACACTGTTTTATGTCAATCACATCTCAATAAATCTGGAAAAAAATAAAATAAAAAGAGCATACCCTGAAAATGTCAATTGTTTAATTCTTTTATCCAAAACCTGTTAGGAACAGGTGCTGTCTGAATATACCATTAGATACGAATGTATCTATAATAATAAAAGCATAATATGCTAATTAGACCAGATGTCCTTCCGGACGAAGCTGGGGCTGTGAGGGAAGCCGGTGCCGGAAGCCTGGGAAGGAAGACCTACTCTGCACGAATTTCATGCATCGGGCCTCTAGTGCAAATAATGATAGGCAAGACTGGAGGTTTTTCTTTGTGGTTTTTATTGTTGTTGTTATTGTTATTATTATTTTTTTTTTTGTATAAATGACACCTTCAATTTTCTCAGGGTACTGCATTGCCCTGGTCAGGGAATAAAAGACAAAGGAACAAGGGTCTGTTTTTACCTGTTAGCATGTCTTTAGGTAAGTAAGGCCTTCATCTCTTCTACTTCACTCTGCCAGCCCAGAGGCACACCATATAGGAGAGAACTGCATGTTCTCAGAGAGCAGAGATGCTAATGCTCAACTGCCTTTCCTGTGGATGTGGAGCTGCTATCTGACCAGTAAATCTACTGTCAAGACATTGTGCTACAGCTTGAGGGCCAACCTGGGGTTGTAGACCTAAATTTCAGATACAGAGAAGAGGCTGTATTAACAAGTCCAATGCAACTGAATTCCTTTATGATCCCCAGAAGCAAGAAAAGTGGAGGTTCTTTCAGCAATCTCTCCCCATCCTCTGCCACAACTCCTCCTAAAGTGAGGCCACCATGCCATCCTATCTGAAGGACACCAAGAAAACAGTTGTAGTATATTTAAGCAAATTAAGCAAGCTAAACCAGCCCTTTCCACAATAAGAGTATACAATTTAGATATCTGGAGCAAGGTGACAGAAATCACAGCTTTTAGTCCTATGAGTTGTTTCCTTAAATGAAAAGGTTAAAGCAAACATAGATATGCATGGGAGAAGTCGCTCCTCTTGGATGCCATATGAGACAAGCAGTTAAGTCTTCCCCGGAGATGAGGAATTGCAGAGAGGGCTGCCTTGTGCTCTCAGTCACTTCAGAGCCATAGAGAAAAACGAGGGGATGCTAATCTTCTTAGAAAGAGAAGTGATTCCTGCATCCTTTTAGGTCTTCCTGACATTTCAAGTGTCTTTCTTCACTTCTTTTCAAATAAGTAAAGAGAGTCCATTCCCTTTCACGCAAAACTTCGTTGTAACTACTTAGGGTCATTTTACTACAAGGTTCACTTCTGATGGATTCCAGGAAATGGGCATCAAGTTATTGCTAGAGGACAGGGTTCCCAAGAGCTCATGAAGACTAGGGCCCCCAACATGTGCATTCCCAACACCAGGTCTGACACATCAGCAGAACAATTCTGAAGTTCAGCCACTCTTGAGTCACCAATACATTCTTCAAGCAGGATCCCTGACAGTCACCAGCCTTGGCAACCATTTTATTTTCCTTTCATAAAGGAACACAGGCAATTCCCTTACCAGTTTTGAAAAACATTTTAGCTTAAAAATTGGGGGTTGGCCAGCTTCAGTATCTTCTAGAGCTGGCATACATTGGGTTTCTCTCTTCTCAGAATATCTTACTTCATCACTGATTTGCATTTCCTCAAATCTACCAGGCTTTTTCAAATTCCCTTCATCCATGCTGCTCCCTTTGCTCAAAATATACTTCCATGGAATATAAGATTATCAAGCCATATTATAGCTTTCTTTTGTGGTCTCCCTTTTCCAATCATCCATGAGCCGCTTGAGCTCAGGAAGCAGGACACACTCATTTTTTGTTCATCTAAAGCAGTGGTTCTCAACCTTCCTAATGCTGCGACCCTTTAATACAGTTCCTCATGTTGTGGTGACCCCCAACCATAAAATTATTTTCGTTGCTACTTCATAACTGTAATTTTGCTACTGTTATGAATCGTAATGTAAATATCTGATATGCAGGATGTATTTTCATTGTTACAAATTGAACATAATTAAAGCATAGTGACTAATCACAAAAACAATATGTAATTATATATGTGTTTTCTGATGGTCTTAGGCGACCCCTGTGAAAGGGTCATTCGACCCCCAAAGAGGTCGCAACCCACAGGTTGAGAACCGCTGATCTAAAGGCTATCACAGTGTCTAGTCTAGTACATAGTGGGTAACATATAATAATGAATGTCAACTGAAAGAATCAGTGACTCTAGGTGAAGGATATCCTGATTTTTTTTCAACTTTTATGTAGGCTTGAAGTCAAGAAAAAAAGTTGGGAAGCGGGGGAAAATGAATTGAAAAGAGGTCACTAAATTTCAGAGTAATAGTACCTGGGACATTGAGTGCGATAAATGTGTTCCTTCCTTAAGAACGGAATACCTATCAGGATCTAAAAGCCTTTTGAAATGTTTAAAGGTGCCTCTGTTTATATGTGAGTGTACGTTGGAGGGGGTGGGAGGGAGCCACCAGGTAGGGACATGACTACAGTATAGGAATAAAATATCCCAGCTTCCGTCAAGGGAGGGGGCTCCCTTTTGAGCCCAAGGAAGCTGTGAATGAGGACATTGTAAGTGGAGTGAAAATCTGAGATGCAGAACTCCACCCACTCCACACCCTGAGAGCAATAGCTCTAGATACTGCTCACAGGTGCAGCACATCTCACCCCTGGGAAGTGGCCACCAAGGATATCAGCACCTCACCTGGCTCCACAAGTCTGGTTGTCTCCACCACCAGTATCACTTTCTCAAGCTCAGGTCCATCTGCTGTGGCTGCTGATCTAAATGAGTCAAGACCTTTATCCCACCTCACCCACAGCCTTATCTGGCCATCCCACCACGCCATCTTCAAACTACAGTTACTTAGAAGGATGACAACAGATATGTTTTGGAGCCAAAAGAAAAACACACACACTGAGTCTCAACGCCCATTTGAAAGAGGGTTTCCCTATATATTTCATCTGGGCTTCTCCTTCCCAAGCAGCTAAAGCTCCCCTCAAACTAGGTGCTCAGCAAATCAGAGGCATAAGGATTTAAATTCCCCGTCTTCTTTTATGGACTAACCATAAAAGAAGCAAGCCGCAACATCAACAACAAAAAGCACTGCGTGAGCCTCTAGTTCTCTCAAGACCAAAACTTCCCTCCCCTTCTTTTTTCTCGAACCTTACTCTACAGAAACACAACCATACATACTGAAAGACCAGCCATCAAGAAGTCAGTCCCAGCTCTCCCTACTTCTTTTTTTTCTATTTTATTTGTTATCTTTATTATTGAAAGTTTTATAGATTTTGCTCCTTTTCCCCTCATTGCCCCCTAAACTGATAAATATAGAACCAGAAACATGGAAACATGGAACAGACTGACGAATCACAGAGGAAAGAGGGGGGACGGGAAGAGATTAACCAGAGTACTTATGTGCATTGTCCATGGACACAGACAATAGGGTGGTGAAAGCCTGGGGCAGGGTGGGAACCCAGTGGAGGGGGGCATTGGGGGGGGAAAGGAGGGGACATCTGTAATACTCTCCCTACTTCTGAGTCTCCAGTCATCCATCCCTGGAGGTTCCTTCTCAGCTAGGATGCTGTCATCTGCATCACTGACAGAAATTTGCCCCTCTTTTCTGGCACACTTCAGGTTCTTATTTTCCTTTGTTGCTAAGAACAGAATGACATCCAAGCAACTCCACTGTCACTAAGGTGCCTTGTGCTAGAGAAAAGGGGCCTCTTCCTGCGCTTGACTTTTCTTCCCATGGAAGTGACTGGAAGCAGGTGTGAGCTGGGAGAAGGGTGGGTTAGAAATGCGGGTACTGTGGACCCTGCAGGAAGAATCTCCAGCTGAGGGAAGGGCCGCTCCTGACTCTTCAGCGCATCCCACATTGGCTTACGTGTCACCAGGCATGCAAGGTGCCCAGCTCCGCTTCCTCACACCTTCACCTTCTTGCTCAATGGTGGCAGCTGGGGGAATAGACAAGATGAGATGCATTTTTATTTGGGTCAACTCCAATAAAATTAATTAAAGACAAGCAAGGCACTGGAGGTTGCTTTCAGAAAAAAAAAAACAATTATCTATTAAATGACATTTTTCTATGTTCAGTTCATTAAAGAAACTATAAAATCACTGTGAGCTTGAGCTCTCCAGATGACTCTAACAGGCAGCCTAATTTGAGAAACACTGGTCTACACCTGCCAGGTAGGAATCAGTCTACTTATTAATAAGGCTTTTAAAGATACTTGATGAAGGAGCATTAAGTCTGTCCATATGCTTGGAGTGTATTCAAATAGGCATTGTCTAGAATTCACTCTCAATCTGGGGCCAGGATGTTAAGAAGCAGCTGTCCCTGGTGGAGTCCTGGGCACCCACTTCCTCCTTCCCACAAATATGTTCATACAGGTGAACTCTGCTGCAGGTGACTTCTGGGCCAGAAGGGAGAAAAGATGTCTCCGAAGAACAACACTAAGCCAGATGGTGTGAGGAGCACAGGGCATTTGCCTCCTGCCCCAGACTCCCCTGGACCAGGGTGCTGCTTATTATGGGATGGTTCCTCATATATGGATTGTAGGACTTCTGCAGAGACCCTGTTGGTTGGAGGCCCATAATGTTTCCCTTTTTGGGCTGCCTCATGGGTAATGATTCAAATGCAGAAAGAGAAATGTCAAGATTTCACTCCCATTTTCTTTGGCACTCCAAGTAACATGTATTTTGCCCCAGAGCTCAATGACCAACGTCCAGCTAACTCTGAGATCTTCTTTAGATCCCAGGCAAAATAGGCACCGCTTATCTCTTCAGTATGAGCCACCACATCCCACAAAGCCTCTCGGCACTTCTCTGATGGAAACAGGTTCCCCAATCTCTGATTGTATGCCCCAAAACACTCTGGGGATGACCTGGAGGCAATACCAGTGACCCCCCCAGGCACAGGGCCACTTCCAGTGTGTCCTTAGCAGGCAGGGAAATGCAGGAATCAGGTGAATATTTCCAATGGTTTCTAATCCCTCACTACTAGTTTCAGCTATCTCACCTATTATCATTTGTTATTTAGATTAGAGGCCTGTGCATGGGTGGGGTCCAGCCAGCCCGCCCCGATGGGG